>NC_086317.1:110464892-110737392 GCF_036172605.1 Pelobates fuscus | reverse complement strand
TAGCCCATGTCTGTTCACATGTCTGCTCAGTAGCACAGCCAAGAAGGAACAGGGAGGAATGGAGATAGGTGGAAGTGGTTTTCTCTTTCCTGACTTGTAAAGTTATTGCATTACTTAATTACTATATCAAATTGTAAAGCTTATCCCCCTGTAAAAAAGGCATAGCTTAGCTTGGCCACATGACCCCTGATCACCATATTAGTTTGATGTCAGAATGTCACCACATTTAGTAGTAAGGGTGACCAAATTGTCTCATAAATATTTAATAAATTAGAAGAAAAGCATCAGTCTGAAGATTGTTACCACTGGCAACTGTCTTGGGAAAGTTTGTCACTTGTAGTGATGCAGCATGTAGCATGCCAAAACCAAACAATAGTCTCTCCTCATGATGCTGGCCTGGATTCTCCAGTAAAACTTGCTCCAGTTGATACATTTTGACTGTTACACAGGCTTTATCGCACAGAATGCACAGTCCATATCCTGTTGCTTTATAATAGTTGCATTGCAAATTAAGTCTTAAAGATATCTTAAACAGAAGGTTCCCTATACAGAACTGCGAGCAACACTCCTGTGTCAGAAACATTAATATATATATATATATATATATATATATATATAATTGGGTAAAATTAGAACAAACTCAATGGAAATTATCTTCCAAAAGAAGAGCCTTTGTATTGGACTATCTGTGAGATTGTCTGCAATGAGGGTGTGTTCCTTGAAGATAGATATTAAAAATGGAATGTGACATGGTTGCCCTTTCACCTCTGCTTATTCAACTGTATATAGAACATAGCCTGTGCTATCTCGGAAAACCCAGGTATGCATGGTATTGACAATGGCACTGTAAACTACAAAAATAGCCTTTTCGTGGATGACATACTGGCCATCACAAATCCAAGGATACCCTGTATAGATCATTACCTCTTTTTTCAAGCTAACTGGATATAAAATGAATCAGACACAATGTGAGGGCTCAATATCTCAGTAGAAGACGATTTTTGACAAATAGTGTCTTTGTTTGTTTTCAACTGTAAAATGACAGATATAAATTACAGTGGGACAAAAATGTACCCCTTTGTGCAAGGACCTTTACTCTTAAAATTATCTGTCAGTTTCAGAATTTAAACTCACTCCTTGTGCACTGGACTCACTATCACATATTGGGTGTATTCTGTTAAAATTATGATTGTGCCAAACATTAGTTACTTGTTTAGAGTCTTGCCAAATGTTTTGACTAATGATGACCTTTCTAAACTCCTCAAGAACATGCTGAAAGTTGTGTTGGCATGCAAGGGTTATGTTTATCTGCAGCTATAGCCCTTCAGCCTTGAAGGACTGGTGGAACAGATGTATCTGATCTATCTCTGTTTTATTGGGCAGCACAGTTCACATAAGCATTGACATTAAAGGTGCCCCTATACACAATTTGTTGTGTTAAAATTGAAAACACTATTTGCTCACAGAAAATTTGCATACCCAGCTCTGGACTCACATAATCAGTAATGTTTTGGGGTGTCTACTTCCCAACCCAGCCTTAAAGTACTCTCTATAGTGGAAAAGAGATCTTAAACTCTGTCATTTCCAACCCTATTTTTCATCATCATGTGGAAGAGGCAAAATTTAGCATGGAGTGTATATTCTGTGATTATGGTTGGTAACTTCAGGTTTTTTTTTGGTGGGGGAGGATTTTTATCACCACTTACACCTTTCAATAGATTGTATACATCACAAAGTTCACTTAGAGGCATGATTTCCAATATCTATTTGTTGCTCCAAGATGCATGTACAGTAAAAACAAAACAAAACAAAAAACTAATTTTCAATTGCTGTGGTTATGAGACCTGGTATTTGGCTATGAGAAATGGAGGGGGATTTTTGATAATTGCTAAAAATTGTCCATTTGTACCACTATAAATGAAAATTGTTACAAATGTGTGGTTCATGGGTACCTGGATCCCAGAGATTGCATCATACCTTCCCTAGTTGTTCCCCACTGTGCTTTTGAGGGTGTGCCCTGAGGGGCCTTGAGTTGTATATACACCTAAATTATATCCTACTCCCTTTTTTTTTTCTCGCCCCAACCTTTCCTCTTCACATAAATACGCCTTCTCTTTTCTCCAAGCTTTCACTATTTATATTCTACTTCTTGTAGCTGTGTCTCATATTGTCTCTTCTTAACTACTCCAAGCTTTCTCTCTTTTCTCAACTCGGTCTTTCCTTTCCAATAAATTCTGTTGTTATTCTTGTCCATTATTGTCTCTTCTGACTTTCTGTCCAAATGAAACATAGATTTTTGTATTTACTTTATTTATAATTTTGTTCACTAAGTTACCACTTTTAAATCATTTCACCCTTGTAACCTTTCCTTTTTTCCCTCTTTCACCATACCAGTATTATGATGGTTTTTCCCAAAACAAAAAAAGTTGAGGGGGAGGATGCAATTTGGTTATATTTACACCACAGAACCCACGGATCAAATAGATCTTGATTTATGTGTATTTGGAAATAAACATATGTGTTGTATTCTTAGTCATTGTTATTGCTATGTTTGTACATATTCCTGTTGAATATTATGCTTTGGTTAGTCTCTGTCTCCTAATAAAAATATATTTAAAACAAAAATACTATAGCAGCAGAATTAATTATCAAAATAAAAGTGAAAGATAAAATGGAATTTCAACCACAAAGGGTGCCTAAAAAAGTACCCACTTAGTATAAACAAGCACACAGCTATATAAAAATAAGCTAATAAGCTTAATACCAGCTATGGAGGATTTTACATAATCGTAAATAAACATTTACAGAAAGACAAAGATGGAAATTAAATATACAAAATAACAAATAAAACATGATTTAATTCCCACCATATTCTCCATGGAAGTTAAAGAATATATGTCTTCTCTACTCTGTTCTGCTGCTTAATGCTATCCATTGACCTCAGTATTTTCTTAGAAATACTTAAAAGTTTTTCCTGAACAATAAAATTGCCAACCATTAGCTGAAAATGTCTTTCTAAAGGTCTTTCTCAGGCCTCATTAGCAAGTATATATGGATGCAATATAAAGGTATACAATCAACATCACTTGCAAAAACATGTGAATAAGGCAGAGTTAATAAGGCTAGCAAAATAAGTAAAATGGTAGAATTACCACATCACTGTTTCGGTACCCCATACATGCATATATATATATATATATATATATATATATATATATATATATATATATATATACATACACCGGAACACCATAATAGGGCAGTATGTCTAATAAAATCTGATGTTTATTATAGATAATGAAGTAATAACAATATTGGGAATTGATTGATCACTCCTGAGCAAACCTGATAAGAAACTTGGTTGGTGGAAAAGTACAGACTGCCCACTCTTTTGAAAAAGGTATTAGAGACGGTAAAGCTTGGCACTCAATTGGAGAACTACCCATCTGTAATATGGATGTATGTTGCTGGTTCTGCTGTTCCCAGTGGAGAGGGTCCCTCCAAGCCTGACTGCCACAGTTCCCCATGTCGTGTGTAGCGGAGTGACAACCAAGCTTCTCTAATGGTGATGGATACTTAAGCTGATATCTAGATACTTAGCTGTTTGATGTGAATGCATGCAATAACTTAAATGAGAGTACAACTTAAATTGTATTGGGTCCCTTTATGGACAATAAAGTGTGATGTGAATTCTTATATTCAACTTGGTCTCTATGTGATTTCCCTTTCCTATTGATTAAGATACTAATCCTGAACTGGGTTGTGTGCCTGCCAATATAGCTTTAAACCTTATTAGGTATTGATTACTTATTTTTTGGATATTGGTGCATCATGAAGCTAATGATTAGGCACAACAGAAAATAAAAAAAATGGAAGCTCACCTTTTTTAGAGCCTTATAAATCCTGAGCTCTAAGGTTATGCCCCTAGTGTCAATTTCTGGAGTGACACTTCCCCAGCTGTATATCCAAGATTTTCTTTATAATAAGTGCTGGCAACAGTACTACAATATTACATTTATTGTACCACAAAAAACAAAACATAAAAACAAAAAGTGCACTATAACAAAAGTCCAGTTTGAAAAAAAAACCCACCAAAATGTGTTTTGCTATAACAGGTTCTTCAGTCAGCAGTGTAAAATCTGATATTCAGTCCTCCATATTTAAAGTGGTTCTTAATGTAACACAGGAACTGCACTCAATCTTCCAACCTTAGAATCAGGGTGCAACCAGATGCGGGTTCAGCACCAAATCCCAAATGTAATACTTCAAAAGAAAGGATAAGGGAATTCCAAAGGTTTAATTTCAGGCAATTTATTGTCACCAGAATGTGCAAAACAACGTTTTGAGCAGTGTGGTCTTAATAACTAAATTATTTTAGTCAGTTTATTTGCACAATAAATAATTTTAGTCAGAAGAAAGGTGGGGTGCCTATATTTTCTGGCTCCACTCCATATGAATGTATCTACTACCTTAATATTTTCTCAATTTGGAATCACTACCATTTGCACTATATATTGATCTCTCTGTTCTTATTTTTATGTGTTGCTGCTTTGACCTCTCAGTTGTACTGTACTTTGCATGAGATTAAGAAAAGTCCTTCCTGCACTGTGCTGCACTTTGTGTTATAATTGTTTTACAATTATAATATATCTTGTAATAGCTACACTAGTGCCTGGCCTAAATGCTATGCAATATCAAACAGTTTTGCCATGCCAATTATGAGTTGCCAAAATTAGATTATAATGTATATGGATTAAGAAAAAAATAGAATTGAGTGAACAGTTTTAAAAATTGTTTAATCTTTTTCTTTTTGCTATTTTATATTATTTTTAAGTCATTTGAAGTTTAAAAAAAAAAAAAAAAGTATATATATAAACAAAGGTAAAGAAATGGTCAGTGGGAAATTGACCACCCATTCATACTTTTCTCCCCGACAAGCACAAAGTTTTCCCACACATGTAGCCTGTAGCGTCTGTAACCGTCCTTCAGTATGAGAAAAGCACATGCCTTATCAGCTTCTACCAGCTTTGTCTGTAGTGGTAACAGTCACCGCAAGCAGGTCAAAATCATTACAATTAATTTTTTTTAAAAGGGGGAACACCTGTTAATTTATTAGTTAGTAATTAATACTTTTTTTTTGAGAGAAGTGAACAAGGGGAAGGCCACATCACATTTTTTCATATTTTTTTTTCAACAGAGTTAAAAATGGATTTACCACACTCAGTGTATGTAGAGTTCACTCGAACAGTAAACTGCAGCCACACACTGAGGGAAGAAGATTTCCAAAGCACAACCATTGGCACAGAACCACATTGCAAATCAAAGAATAAATAGCTTACTAGGAGTAAAATAAACAAAATTAAATTAAACAATCACAAATCAGTAAAACAATGCTAAACAAGTTGATCAAGTTGAGTGTAAATTGCACTGGCAGTAGCAGCTAGGCAAAATGATCCCCCCCCCCCCCCCCCCTATTTTTGTTTCCTATTTTTATGTCTGTAATTCACCTTATAACAATGGTTCTAACGGTTCCTGTAAAATCTGCCTCTATAGACTACTGGCATTATCCTCACCATCTCCCCTACTACTCCATTTCAACAGTATATTGATAACCTATTCTCACAATAGTATTAATGACAAAATGGTGATCTCTTACAATATCTCACCCAAAGTTGTTGTAAGTGTCCCTTGCAGTAGCTTGCAAGATACAGCAGTAAGCAAAACCTAGTCTCACTCTAGAATCAATGACCCGAACTAGGCAAGAAGAACAGTTTCTTTTCTTTTTACCTGAGCACCACAGTGACTCCCAATCCCACACTGGCATAGGAGTGTAAAACACACCATATGCCAGCTGGTCTGTCTCCCTCAGTAGCTGCAGTAAAAAAAGGTGACAAAAATCCTGCTTCAAAGTATAGTTTGATTTCATTGCTCTGCCTTTTTTCCCTGTATTGATCATTTGCCCCTTGATCTGCTGATTTACATTTACAGCAATGATTAACATTTACAGCATGTCCCCTAGCAATCAGTCATGTTATTTTTCTACCTCTTGATTGGACAGGAGATGCTGCCCACATAATTGTGCAGACATCTTGTCAATCATGGCAAACTAAACATACCTATTGCCCCATCAAAAAAAACACAATTTTCTCTATTCATCACCCTATTTTTCTTGTCCTACTAATGACACTGTGATTCAAGTACTAGAACAATCATGTTAATTCCTTTGAGATTCGTGCTTAACCTCCCTGGCGGTATGATTATGTCAGGAATTTTGTACCAAAAGCGGTACCATTTTTTTGCATTTGAATTACCCGCCCAGTTCCGCCCCCATGTCAGGCATGTCAATCAAATTTTAATTAATCAAATCACATAATTACGTTAAAAGATTATTTAAATATACATGTAGAATTTTAATATATATGCATTTATAGGTATTTAAATTCTACGTGTATACTAATGTAATCTTTTATGTAATTATATGTATTTATCTATATATATATATTTGCGCTTATTTGTATTTTATATATATATAGATATATATATAGAATGTCATTCTAAGTGTATTTTGTTACCGATATATATATATTAACAAAATACAGTTAGAATGAAATTACATATGCATATATAATTTATATTAAATTTTGTTTCAATATTTTATTTATTTATTTTATTATTTTATTTATTTATTATTTTAATTATACGTATTTATATATAATATATATATATGTACATCTATTATATATATAATATATATACATATTATATATATATATATATAAAAATATATTTAATTTATTTTTACACTTGTCTTTTTTTATTTTTTTATACTTCCCACCAGCAGGGGGACTGTCTGATATTTCAAACAGTCCCCCTGCTGGCAGATCCACAGCCAGCTATAGAGGGCCATGTGATCGCTCTTTGAGAGCGATCACATGGCCCCCTGGGGCCTGATTTGCCGTGGGAGGGCTGCCTGGGCTGTGAGGCAGTCCTCCCGAAGCGGATCGCGGCGGAGGTAAGTAAATCTTATCTACCCCGAGCGTGACTCGGGGTTACCGCTTCTGGCAGCGAAAATTAACCCCGAGTCACGCTCGGGAATACCGCCAGGGAGGTTAAGGTGTGTGTTGTGACTACTCAGTGTTCTGCATGGCACTCCTCACGCCACACTACCCAGTCTTCTCCTGCATGCTGGAGACCTCAGGGGAGTGGCCCAACCCCAGTGGAGGGCAATGACAGTACAGAAATATCAGCAAGACAGGTTGGAAAGCCAACATGGTACCCACACCCAGTAGGAGGTGGCACGGACATATGTAAAGTGGGGGATTGTCATTCCCCTCATTTTCCCTTTATAAACCATGTCTGCCCAAAAGCACACTGCTCAGATGTCTATGAGATAGCTATCAAATTCCTATCTGTGTACCAAGCCCTGCCTGTCTTTGACTTTGAACCTACATACATTGGCTGAATTCTTGCCTACCTGACCTTGCTTTAGATTTCCCTTCCTGGTTTTCATGAATTTTAGTAACATTGTGTCCTTGTGATCCGATTTCTTATACTTCATTTTAGAATAGAGTGCTCATTTTACACAAGTAATTCTTAAATGAGAGAGATGATTAATTATCTATGTAAGCTGTTTTTCAAAAAAACATTTTATTACCATGGTATTGTTTAAGGAGGTCAAAAGTTGACCGGCATTATATTGTTCCCCAAAATACATCTGCAGCACCAGCAAAAATATAATTCCTATTCCAGATTCCTACTGGGCTGAGCACCCCACCCATCTGCTATGGGTGTCCCTTTGGGGATGATCACAGGAAAGCATACATTGAGGAGTCTCTTGAAGCAGTTTAAGTGGCAAGTATTGCAAGTTAGCATGTAATTCTCCCATGTTAAAATTAGTGTAGGACCCACCAATATTTGGGTACTGTGAGTTAGTGGTGAGTTTAACACAATATGGCCATATGGTAAACTATTACCTACACGCCAATGTCACGGCAGCCATTGACCCGGAATCAGCAATGGTTCTTGATTCACCAATAAGCACGGAAGAATTGGCCACGGCCTTGAAAGCTGCCAACACTGGCAAGGCACCTGGCCCAGATGGATTCTCCACTGGTTATTACAAGAATTTATCTGGGAGGCTCCTGCCATGGTTAACTAAAGCCCTCAACGCTGTGGCGGATGGAGGGTGCTTCGGATCAAAATCCCTGTCCACTACTATCACGGTATTACTCAAACCGGGAAAGGACCAAACAAACTGTAGCAGCTACCGACCAATCTCGCTGTCACGGGTGGTAGTCCGGTGCCCGGAACCCAGACACAGTGTCCAGGCGGCGGTGCGTGGACCGGGACCCAATATGCCTGATGTTAAGTGGGAGTCTTCAGCGTGGAGTTGGATTAGCAGGGTCTGGTGCAGGGTAACTGCATGCCCCCTGGTGTTGAGCACCAGCGTTTGTGCAGCCACATACCAAGACCCTGAATCAGTTTCAGTGGATACCAGGAACTAGGAGCTTGGAAATTAAGCAGACCTCCCAGGAGCTGAATAAGAAAGGCTCTGCAGCAAGATTGTATCTAGTACTAGAAACAAGGCTAGACTAGAGATTGGCACGAAACATGAAAACAAGACAGAACTAGTAGAACCCAGAACCAGAGAAGGATAGTAAGCTAAACCCAGAACATATACACAAGACATGAGGAAAACATGAACATTACATGGGCATGACTGGACAGGACTGTACATGGGCTGGGTATACAAACTAAAACAAGACAAGATAACATAGGCAGGGCCGGCCTTAGGGGTGTGCGAGCTGTGCGGCCGCACAGGGCGCCATGGAGCAGGGGGCGCCGTGCGGCCGCACAGCCGATAAAAAAAAAAAAATATATATATATATATATTTTTTTTTTTTACATTTGCAGCGGGGGCGGAGCTTACCGTGCGGCGGGGGCGGAGCTAAATGCGCCGGAAAACGGCTGCAGGGGAAGCAGGAAGGAGTCCCTGCTTCCCCACCAAACAGTCACCAGGAGCTGCACTGCCTCAACAATGAACTCCACAGGTAACTGTGTGATTGTCAGGTGAGTGTGACTCTCTGCCTGTGTGTATGACTGTCTGCCTCTGTGTGTCTCTGTGTATGACTGTCTGCCTCTGTGTGTATGACTGTCTGTCTCTGTGTGTCTGTGTGTATGACTGTCTGCCTGTGTGTCTGTGTGTGTGTATGACTGTCTGCCTCTATATGTCTGTGTGTATGACTGTCTGCCTGTGTGTCTGTGTGTGTGTGTGTGTGTGTATGTATGACTGTCTGCCTGTGTGTGTGTGTGTGTATGACTGTGTGTGTGTGTGTGTGTATGACTGTGTGTGTGTGTGTGTATGACTGTGTGTGTGTGTGTGTGTATGACTGTGTGTGTGTGTGTGTATGACTGTGTGTGTGTGTGTGTATGACTGTGTGTGTGTATATGACTGTCTGCCACTGTGTCTGTGTGTATTACTGCCTGCCTCTGTGTGTGTGTCTGTGTGTATGACTGTCTGCCTCTGTGTGTATGACTATCTGCCTGTGTGTGTCTGTGTGTGTGTGTGTATGACTGTCTGTGTGTGTGTGTGTATATATGACTGTCTGCCACTGTGTGTCTGTGTGTATTACTGTCTGCCTCTGTGTGTTTGTCTGTGTGTATTACTGTCTGCCTCTGTGTGTGTGACTGTGTATGACTGCCTCTGTGTGTATGACTGTCTGCCTCTGTGTGTCTGTGTGTATGACTGTCTGCGTGTGTGTGTGTGTGTGTGTGTATGACTGTCTGCCTCTGTGTGTGTCTGTGTGTATTACTGTCTGTGTGTGTCTGTGTGTATGACTGACTGTCTGCCTGTGTGTGTCTGTGTGTATGACTGTCTGCGTGTGTGTGTGTGTGTGTGTATGACTGTCTGCCTCTGTGTGTATGACTGTGTGTGTGTCTGTGTGTATTACTGTCTGTGTGTGTCTGTGTGTATGACTGACTGTCTACCTGTGTGTGACTGTCTGCCTGTGTGTGTGTGACTGTCTGCCTGTGTGTGTGTGTATGACTGTCTGCTTGTGTGTGTGTGGATGTCTTCCTGTGTGTGTATGGCTGTCTGACTCTGTGTGTGTGTGTCACATACAACCAATACACGCATATCACACACTGTTAATATACCCATTACAAATATCACACATAGCATACATGTCACACACAGTCATCACACGTACTATTACATACACAGACAACACAAACATAACAGCATACATGGATGACGGGGGGGGGGGGGGGGCGCTGTGAAGATTTTTCGCACAGGGCGTCTAAATGCCTAAGGCCGGCCCTGAACATAGGCAAAACAAGAGGAGAAATAACTAAGTACTACATATAAAAATCATGGGGATTTAGTCACACTATATGATCCTACATTGCATAAGCCTGCCAACAACGCCAATGTACCCCATATCTGGCAGATCCTACACTGCCTAATGTATGCTAAAACATCCTAAGTAGACATATATAGCACTTACCTGCAAGAAAGGGCAGAATCTTTGAGCAGCTGCCTGCAGGACTCTGAAACAGAAAGGAATGATGAAAAACAAACGGGTGTGGCAACATAAAACAAACATTTAAAGGAAACCTGTAGACTGGGAAATCCAGGGACGAACCATAGGAATGAACCCAGAAATCCCAGCATAAAGAAAACCAGACATAGACTAGAAAACCAAAAAAACAAGGAAAACTAAGCAAGAATAGCAAAAAGAGTACTGGATACCAGAAGCCAAATCCAGACATCAGAACAGAGCAGAGCAGATCATGACACTCGCTACTGAATGTCGATACAAAATTATTCACAAAGGTACTAGCGGACAGAATTCAACCACTCCTCCCGGACCTGATCCACACGGAACAGACAGGCTTTATCCCCGGGCGTGAGGCACGTGATGGCACCCTGCGGTTCTTCTCCACTCAACAACATGCAAGGAAGATGGGGGAATGCCTGCTATTGCTATCGAACGGCGCTGAAAAAGCGTTTGACCGGGTCAACTGGTCGTACATGATGGCCACGCTGAGCAAGATGGGACTGGGACAGAAGCTTCTCACCTGGATCTCCACCTTATATAGCAAACCATGGGCATTGGTGAGGGTTAACGGGGCCCAGACAACCAATTTTGAGATCCGCAATGGAACGAGACAGGGGTGCCCACTATCCCCGCTACTGTTCGCCATGTCTCTGAAACCGCTGCTACAGGCGATCCGACTGAATCCAGATATAAGAGGATATAAGGGGCAAGAGGCGACTCACAAAGTCGCTGCATTCGCTGATGACCTCCTCTTCTTTGTCAGCCATCCCCGACTTACATTACCATGCCTTCTCTCTGAGTTCGAACGATTCGGTGCGCTCTCCGGCTTTAAAATTAATCTTTTGAAGTGCAAAGTATCACACTACCCACCAAAGAATACATAGCGCTAGAATCACTTCTACATATCTCCCCACAACCGATCTAACTCTATAAGAAATTGATCTTGCGACACCTGCTGAATGCTGCCAAGACCAGCATCCTGGTCTACTAGAAAAAACAGATGTCCCGACAAAAAAGGAGTGGAAACGGCGGGTGGAGGACATCCAGGGGGCGGAAGCACTCCATGCCACTCTGACAGGAAGGGAGGTCAAACACACAGAGACGTGATGGCCATGGTTTCTATACATGGCCCGTTACTTGTGGGAGAGGCGGCTCTGGCTCCAGAGGAATTGCATCGGCGGGTCCGGACCCAACCTAACATGGACCATTGCTTACTCTTACCTAACTTACCTATCTTTACTGCCTCTTTCCTATCTTTCTATATCTACACGCTCAACATGGTAAAACAATATGCATAACCACAAACCGAAGGATACAGAAGAAAGGAGAGACAATGGACACACCCACTTAGCCACAAAGCCTAATAACTCTTGACACTTCCTTTCTCTTCTTCAGACACTGACACTAATTAAACCCTCAACAGACCATTCAGAAACAAACTCATATTACAACACTGCTTGATAACACTCTACTGGGGACAGTAACACACAATTTTCACGTGACACAGGCTCCGAGATCTAAGTAAGAGTCGCAAGCTCATGCCGGGCACAAACAGCCTGCGACATGGAAAGGGGAGCCCCATCGAACTGGGAAGGAAGAGGGAGAAAGAAACTAATAGTGGCATAAATCACAAGGCTAGGTTTGACAGCCTGAAACACAATACTTCATGTCATCTCCTAAGCTTTCGATAATAAGCACAATGTAGACAATGTACACATGTTCACTCCATGACAGAGACCTGCGTGTCTCTCACGATTCTTCTCTTTGTTACTTCTTTCTGATGTAAAATTCTAAATAAAAACAGATTAAAACAAAAAAAAATATGGCCATATAGTGGAACTGAATCCCCATATTTGTTTGCTAAGATAGTTGATTTTAAGTAGCTTTGTCAAATTTAAAGCTGTATTTTTATTATAGTGTTCTTTTTTTTTTTCAATGCTTTATTTTTGTGTGAAAGTCTTGTTACAACAATATCATACAGCAGTTGTTGTACATTGAATATATAACATAAGTAACAACCGTATTCCTGAATCATTACAAATATTCCTTTGTCGGCTAACATTATCATGCCTGTCATGCAACAAAGACTTTACACTTTTTTATTTTTCGCTTAACTTTTGTGGTAAACCAGCAGTATGTATCTATTGACCAACTATCTACGCTAATGAGGCTGTTGTGGTTTAGTTAATGTCAAAATTTGGTTGGGGGTAGTGTCACCAATCCCTTCGGTTGTGGTCCTGGTCCGGCCAGGAGTTATGTTGGTCGTGCGCATGGGGGGGGGGGAAGAAGGGGAGAATAGAAAGAAAGGGAGGGGGGGGAGGGATTGCATCAGTCCCGTGTAGCGCGGGGGCGTCCGATGACTCACTCTTCTTTCCCGACTGTCTAGGCGTTAAGTTGTGTCTTGGGAAAGTTCACTACTCGTCCAGGGTTCCCATATTTTTTCAAATTTAGACATGGAGCCTCTCACTCTGGCTGTCAATTTATCCATTAAATATACTTCCTTCAAGTTGGAGATCACCTTCTGTATGGGAGGCATGTCCACTTTTAGCCACGCCTGTGCTTTGGATCTTCGCGCTGCCAGTGTTACTTTGTGTACTAATTTTTGTTCCCTATTGGTCCAGTCATCTAAAGATCTATTCAATAAATATGTCCAGGGGTTTGACTCGGGTGCCCTGTGGAAGATCTTTTTGAGTAAGTCGAAGATTTTCGACCAGTAGATTTGTACCAGAGGGCATTCCCACCACATGTGGAGGTACGTGCCTCTTTGGCCACATCCCCTCCAGCAGTCGTCTGTCGGTGTTTGGTGCATGTGGAATAGTTTGACTGGGGTGGCGTACCACCGAAACATAGTTCTATAGGATTGCTCCTGGAGGGATACACAGATGGACACTGCATTATTCGCTTCCCATATTTCTCTCCATTCCACTCCCTCCAGGACCTCTCCTAATTCCCTTTCCCATGTCTCTGTGTATGTTAATGTACCCCATTCCTCTGTTTCTGAGCAAATGTGTGCATATAGTTTGGTAAGTCCGGTTGGCATGGTTTCGTTTAGACACATTTTCTCATAAAACGTCAACTGTGCTTTCCCTGCTCTTTGTACGTGTGGGCGACGTACATAGTCTTTGAGTTGTAGATACCGAAAAAAATCCCTGGGGGTGAGATGGGTCACTTGTTTTAGTTGTTCGAATGTAACTATACTATCGCTCTCAAACATGTGGCAAATTCTTTGTAAACCTGTTTTTTCCAGGTTTGCGAATTCCCTTGCCACCATTCCTGGGGGGGAAGGCCCTGTTTCTTAATAGTGGGGTGAGTGGGGATGGGGTGGTCGCTAGTTTGTATTTGGGAGCTGACGCGTCCCAAATTCTCAGGGAGTTTAGTATCGCAGGACAGGTGGTTCTCAGTATTGCTCTGTCTTCTCTGGGCACCCACATATGGTATTGCGGTAAGTCAGGGCCGGTGAGGAGGGACTCCAAGTCCACCCATCTCCTCACCTCCAATGGTGCATGCCACATGGCCACCTGCACTAGTTGTGTAGCTAAATAGTAGAAATAAAAGTGTGGGAGCCCCAACCCCCCTCTCTGTTTTTGTCTATATAGAATGTTTCGGGAAATCCTGTGGCGTCTGTTTTGCCAAATGAAATCCCCGACTGCCTTTTGCAGTGGAGCAAGGTCAGATTTTAATAGCTTAAC
The DNA here is from genome assembly GCF_036172605.1 of Pelobates fuscus. NCBI lineage: Eukaryota > Metazoa > Chordata > Amphibia > Anura > Pelobatidae > Pelobates > Pelobates fuscus. The sequence continues at coordinate 110,723,144 of NC_086317.1, read as the reverse complement.
GGTAATGCCTGAAAGAGAAAAAGGATGCGGGGTAGTACATTCATCTTTACTGCGTGGATATGCCCAATCCAAGATATAGGTTTGTCTAGCCACTTATCCATATCTTGTATTAGAGTTCGTATGAGTGGTGTGTAGTTTAGAGGAAACAGTTTGGCCGGGTCATTGGGCAGTTGGATCCCTAGGTATTTTATGTAGTCTTTAGCTATGAGAATATTGTATGTCGCCCCCAGCGCCGCCGTGTCCGCAGCGGACAGGCCCATGACTAGGGCACCTGATTTTTCTAAATTAGCCTTATAACCTGAGAATTCTCCAAATTGTGCCAAGATTTCTTGCAGAGCCTCTATGGAATCTTTTGGTTCTGTAATCGTCAGTAAGACATCGTCCACGTAGGCGGAAACCAGAAACTCCTGTCCTCCCACTGTTATGTGTGTATACGTGAGTGTTTACGTATTGCTTGTAAGAGCGGTTCCAGAGTCAGCACAAACAACAGCGGGGCATCCCTGTCAGGGGGCATCCCTGTCAGAGGGGGCATCCCTGTCAGGTCCCATTTCCCAGTTTAAAGGGTTTGGACCTCGCTCCGGTTATTTTAACTTGTGCATATACTTGTTTGTACATTTACAGCTTTGATTATGGCCACGTATTTTTCCGGGAATCCCAGAAATTCTAGGAGTTGGAAGAGATATGGCCATTCAACCCTGTCAAAGGCCTTTTCCGCGTCTATTGCTATTATTGATGTAGGTGTATCTGTGGTCCGCTGACGCCAGATGAGATCTATGTTCCGTCTGGTATTTTCAAACAGTTGTCGATCAGGTATAAAGCCTACCTGGTCCGGGTGTATCATCGTTTTCAAGTGAGAGTTGAGCCGATCTGCCAGGACCTTCGCTAAGATCTTTATGTCATGATTGATCAACGAGTAGGTCTATAGTTGTCTGTGAGTAGGGGGTCTCTGCCCGGTTTCTGAAGAAGAATTATGTTGGCCAGGGACATTCCACTCTCTGGGCTGCCGCCTTCCATAAAATCGTTGAATAGTCGTTCTAAGTGGGGTGTAAGTTCTTCTCTATATGTTTTATAGTAGGCCCCGTCAAATCCGTCCGGACCTGGAGCTTTATTGCCCTTAAGCTGGGCTATTGCCCTGTCAATTTTGTCTCCTGTGATGGCTTCGTTCAGGAGCGTTGCTGCCGCTGTGGGAAGTTTAGGAAGATCTAGTTTGCTTAGGAATGTGTGCACGTTTTCGCTTGCTGTCGCCTGTGCGGCGGGATCCCTTGGAGTGTGGTTGTAAAGCTTCTTGTAGTAGTCTGTGAAGACTTGTGCGATTTCTGTTGGGGTGTTTTTGATGGTTCCATCTCTGTGTTTGATTGCGGTGATATGTGTTCTGTCTTGTCGCGGGAACGTAAAGTCCTAGCTAGTAGTGTGTCCATCTTATTTGATTTCTCATGGAACATCCTTCTGGACCACGTGATGGCTTTGGCGGTGTCATCTAGCAACAGTTCTGTGATGGCTCGCCTGGTTCCTCCTAGTCGTTCTAGTATGTGCTGGGTTGGAGCTGTCTTATGTTGCTGTTCCTGTTGTCTTAGCAGGACCAGTAGTTGTGCCAATCTCTTCGCCTTCTGTTTCTTCTTCCGTGTGGCTAATTTTATACATGTGCCCTTGACCACTGCCTTATAAGCCGCCCAAATAGTACTCCGGGACATGTCTTCCATGTCGTTTTTTTCAAAATATTCTTGTATATCTTTACGTATGGCCTCTTGCGTGTCTTGATCTCTCAGTAGGTGCGGGCTGAGTCTCCAGTTCCACGATGAGGTTGTACACAGGTTTCCCAGGGTTATGGAGATATCTGCATGGTCTGACCACGTTATGGATCCTATCTCCATATCTACGACTCTGGCCATGCATATGTTGTTTACTAGAAAGTGGTCGATCCTGGAGTAGGTCCCGTGTTGGGCCGAGTAAAATGTATAGTCCCGTGTGCCAGGGTGTTGCGCTCGCCATGCATCTATTAGCCCACTGTCTTGTATAAATTTGTGTAGTGTCTTATCCTGGCTGCCCCTGCCCTGTGACCTCATTTGGCCCTTTCTGGAGCTCCTGTCCGTGGCCGGACACGGTACAGCGTTTAGGTCCCTTCCTACAATAAGCATTCCATGTGGTAGTGTCTTAATCTTAGTGGATAGGGTGTCCCAGAAGACTAAATCAGGTGCGTTAGGTGCATAAATGTTGACCAGGTGTATTGGATGGGAGTGTAGGGTACCGGTGAGTAATATGTATCTCCCTTCCGGGTCTGGGTCAAAGGTTGTTATGTGGATTGGGCATTTACTGTGTATTAGGATTGCTATCCCGTTTTCGATGGGATCTAGCTTCATATGTGGTGGAGTAGGTGCGATCCTTTAGTTGGAATGTTGTGTGTTTGAGTATGCGTGTTTCTTGTAAGAAGGTGATATCTGATCCCCTCCTTTTAGTCTCCTGGAACATCAGTCGTCTCTTTTTGGGGGCATTAAGCCCTTTTACGTTATTCGATGTCAGTTTTAGAGCCATATCCTTAGTCATGGGGGATGCTGATTGTTTGCGTGTACTTTCTCTATCGTTTGTGTCCTTTGTGTGGGATCCTTATAGTAAGTCATCGGAGCACCGTTCCAATCGCCCATCGAGTCATCGAGTCGTGAAGACGCGTGAAGGGGGGAAAGAACAGAGGGGGTGGAGAGGAGAAAAGAGTGGAAAGCAGAAAGAGAGAGCAAATCAAAAGTGTAGTGAGGTCTGGTCTTACCAACTGCCAGACCGGTGTGGGGTGCAGTTCCCTGGCCCTTGCCCCTGCTCTTGAGGGGAGAATGAGATAGGGGTTCCTGAACTGTGTGACTGCCACACCGCGGAGATGTTACATTACAATTGTTGCGTTTGCTGTTTCGTCTTGTGTTTAGTAGATGGATTCTATGGTGACTCTCGCCTGGCAGCTCTTGGGGTCTCTTTCCCTATAGTCCTGGCTCCCTGAAGTCGGGAGTGGGATCCCCAGTGGGGGGGGGGGGGCGGTGTGTCTCCCGGCCCCCGAAGCCCAAGTGGCGGAGGGTGGGAAGTCCGTCTCCCTGTCGATGGTCTAGTTACCTCCGGTGGGCAGATGCGCTGGTTTACCATGGGTTCAGTCCACCCCCCGCCCTCCCCACAGCCCCCACGCACACCAGGGGCAGATCTGTCCGGGGCCATGCTGTGTGAGTCCTTATGTACATAGTGCTAAGGGTCTGAGTCATTTCACAGAGCATTACACCCTATACAATCGTGCATGGACAGACATTTAGTATAGTCGACAAGGTGCATATGTTGAAACTTAGTCAACTCCCATCAGCCCTCTATATATAGGACAACATTAACTTGTTCTTTCCTCCTTATACGTTAGTTACATTCGGTAATGATTATTTGACAAACAGGATCATCTCATGACACCTACTTATACATATGACAGTATTGACTCAACCTCATATCCTATAGAGCGTATCCCTCCCGAGACTTGTCAGGAGTGTGAAACGTATGGTCTAGCTTATTCCACCCTGGGGGGGTCAAACCTTGGTCCTAGCTTTTACCGGGGACACAAACTGCCCTGAGCCATGGTGTGCGATATCCCACGCGCATAGCCCCAGATGCCTGAGCCTCTTCGCTTATCGTTATACTTTTAACTTTTTTGCATAGTTCGTCATCAGTGATATTTGACTTGTATATGGTAAAAACCCATTCAGCACCCGGTCTCCTCTCGCATAGAGGGTAACACCATACCCCAGACACCAGCGCACAGTCACACCTTGGTCGCAATATAGAAGGGGTACATAATTGACATAAGCAATTCACAGTTAAGGCAGTGATGATGGGCTATGTTGACCAGGGCCTACATCGCAACCAGCATGGTTGACACAAGCTACTCACATTTAAGGCATTAATAATGTTCAATGTTGACCAGTTCCCACCTCGTGACCGGCATAATTGTCATGAGCAACTCACGTTTAACGCATTAATAATGGGCAATGTGGACCAGGCCCTACAGCGCAACCAGCACCCCCTTTAATGGCTATAGTGTGTTCTTTTAACTGTATTTTGTAAAGAGTTTGGTCCTTATGGCTGCACCACTGGTTAGAAATAAATGTTCTGGGCTTGCCCCCAATTACCATTTTTTAAAGCATATTCTTTCCAATTATGTGGGGTATCATGACATTATATATAAATTCATGGACAGAAGGATTTTTACTGTAGATCTCATTCTCAACGCTTGATCTGTAAAAGAGATCCTAATTCAGGCATTCACCCATTTTCCATACATTCACCTTTTTTTAGAGCTGTTCATAAGAGGAAATATATTAGTCATCATGCCCAGTCTTGCACTATAGTGAACTGCAATAGCAGCACACGGGATGGGGGGATCTATGCACCTGATACAAGAAATCACAATTAGGTTAGATTTAAATAAATATACTGTATGCATTATTTTATTATACAGATTAAACAATAACGTGTAAAATAAATTACACTTTTTTTTGTTCATTTCATGTATTAGGCACGCATACCATATTTTTTATTTTATTTTTGTCATTTTTTTTATTCTTACAAAAATCACTTGGTAGTGAATGGTTTTGGTGTGCAAGCTTTAGAAGACAATGGGAGCAAACATTATTTAAAATTATTACTTTATTCTATTAAAATACAAACACATTTCTGTAAAAAATCAAGTTGCTTTTGTTCGATAATTACTGTAGGAACATAATTCTTACTTATATAATAATATATAATTTAGAACTGCAAGTAAAATATATGTATATTAGGTTCCATATTGCATCATAATAACAAACCGGTATATATATATATATATATATATATATATATACATATATATATATATATATATATATATATATATATATATATATATATATATATATATATATATATAAACAGAATGAAATACAGAACAGAATAAACCTAATGCAAGCCATACTGTATCTACATCAAGCAATAAACATGATTGGCACAGAGTTTCACAATGAAAATAGTAATGAGAGATCCAGGCAATCTTTAGTTACCTTGTCAGCACTTTTTAAAGAAGATGGATTAGCCCTTGCACACTGTTTCTGGCAGTCCGATTAGTCTATTGCTTGTGTTAGCTCTCTAATTTATAAAAAGTCAAACAAACAAACCCCACAGGATGACATTCATCCTTTTCTGTTGTGACATGATTCACAAGCAAAAGTGTTTGCATGTACAGCGGGAGAGGGCTGTTTTCTGGCAAAATGAATGACCATAACAACTACATTTAGTTGCATATAATTATATTTGATAATTGGATTCAGAATTTACAAATTAACATAAATTAAAAATAATGTGTATGTGTGGGTATATTGTATTAAATGAGTATCTTAAATAATGTATGTGGACATATGTTAAAATACTACACCTAGAAAATATAAAACAATATATTTTAATATAATTTCATTATATAAACATAATATCGTGGGAAGAAGAGACTGATTAAAATTCGGAAATCATTCTATCAAGGGGTTCAGGATACATCACCCAGCAATATGTTTAAATTTGTGTATGTATATTATATTTTTTAGATTATTTAGATTATTTAGATTGAATATTTAGAAAAAAAAAAAAGGATCACATGATGATACACATAGAAATCATCCACACACATATACAAACACATGCAAACACATTCAGGTTTATTCACAAAAGTGAAACATGTCAGGAATTCAAACCAAACCAAAATGAGGGAAAAATCCTTCATCTGGGCTATGATACCTGTGTGGCTACTTTGGCCACACATTTGCATAAATACACTAGGATTTATTCAGTTAACTCTGAATAGTAATAAATTGAAACCTGATTTGCAAAATGTAGGCTAAAATAACCTACTGTATATATCTAAACTGGAGAAATCTACTATTCTGGGGTATTCTTTGAATATATTCGAATGACAATCTTATTATTCTAACATCACGCATTAAATTTTGCTCTGACTGTTTAAAATGAAAAAAAAAAATTCCGGAGATGAATAACACCATGGGCATCAGTTTGGGGCTATTGTACTAATGGGGAAGAAACTAGTGTTCCTTTCCTGCTAGTACTGTTTAAAAGGGCTTTACCCATTATCAGTGCTCAGTCTGTGGTGAGGCCTCCATGAGCATTGATGGATTAATTTTATTGTGTGTTTGTTCGTTGTTCTTATTTTTCCTATTTGGGTATTTTTTATTTTTATTTTCATTAGATGCGTTGGGAATTATGGATTTTCATTTGGCCCTTTTTGGAGCTAAAGAACAGAAGAATTAGAAGAAACAAGTATTCCGATGGCTAGCATAATTTTCTTTAGATTAATTTTAATTTTTTTGTTTTACTATTTGCTCGCTGGCTGCTGGCAGGACTGGTGCAAGGAAGTTTGCAGCCCTATTTGCTCCACTCACTTATGCAGACTGACACACATACCATCTCAAGTAAACATACACACTAATTCATGTAGACTGACCCATGCAGAATGAAGCACACATTGACCCATGCAGACACACACTGACACATACACACACACACTGACCCATACAGACTCACTGTTCCATACCAACACACACACTCCCACGCAGACACACAAATACAGACACACACTGACCCATGCAGACACACACACCCATACAGACACACATTGACCCATGCAGACGCGCATACAGACACTCACTGACCCATGCAGACACAAACATATACACACTGATCCATGCAGACACACACTGACCCATGCAGACACACACATACAGACATACACTGACCCATGCAGACACACACATACAGACACACACTGACCCATGCAAAATGACATACACAAACATAATGACTGAAGCAAACTGACACACAGCGAGATCCCATTAACCCTCTTACCTTAATTTCACATATCAATATGCTGTTGTTTCCGGCATCTTCAGTGCGCCTTCTGCCTGGTGGTGGATCAGTCTCTCTGACTCAACTCCACTTCATGCTATGCTCCCACCCACTTGTCCCCATGTACAGGACAAGGGGCGGGAGCATGGAAATAAAATGCCCTTGCGCTGCCACAGCATTGGATGTCTGGGCGGGGATCCTGGCTGAGCGGGCAGAGGTGGCTGCCAGACCAGTGTTCTACCGGGCGCTAGTCAGCAGCAATGTAAGTGCATCCTAGCACCCGGTAGCATGGCTGGAGGCACGCTCTAAGTAATTAATTCAGCTTGACAGAAGGGTGGCCAAACAAACAGTAAAGTCACTGCTGGCACCACCCTTAAGCAGTGCCCAGGGCGGACGCCTAGTTGGCCTATAGGGATTGCCTGTAATTGCTGCTGGAGCTTCCAGTGGACGAATTGTTTTTTCAACTGATTATTCCCTTGCAAAAAGCAATTACATGTGTTTCCTAGTAGACACAATTGTTTTATATTCAATCATCATGTGGTTGTTGATATAGATCTGATTCCTGTGCTTTTCATTGGTTTGTGTGTGGATATTATGTATTTTTTGCTGATCCCTTCCAAATGATACAGCAAGCATGGATTGATTCCTGACTGCACCTGGCTTTAATAAATCTGTCAATTGCCAATGCAGTCAATATTATTCTCATAACCATTTGGACAAAATCCAGTATTTAGGGTGTTTAGGGAATAGCCTTGTTAATATTGACCATATTATTTCTTGTTCAATTGCGTATAATATTTTGCACACTTAGCAACTACCGAACCTATCCTGAGCACTGTTTGAATTATTAGCAAATTCAAAATCACCATGGTTCCATTCTTGTCACCCAAGAATAGAACACTCAAAGCATTAATTGATGCAGATGCACCAAAACCAGACAAGAGAAAATTGAAAACACTACTTGTTCTAATGAATGTTACTTTGTGCTGTGACAAGATGTTAGCAACAGAATATAGTAACAGCAGCATGCCACAGTCAACTTTGTTCATCCATTTATGTCCATAGTCTACCCTTATTATTATTATTATTATTATTATTATTATTATTATTATGTTATTATTTATATAGCGCCAACAAATTCCGCAGCACTTTACAGTGGGTGGACGAACAAACATGTAGTTGTAACCAGACAAGTTGTACACACAGGAACAGAGGGGTTGAAGGTCCTGCTCAATGAGCTTACATTCTAGAGGGAGTGAAGTTAAGTGACACAAAAGGTAAGGATAATATTAGACTAATGACAGTTGCATGTTGAGGAATCAGTCGGTAGCTACTAACAGTTTAATTTATGCGCTTTTATGAAGAAGTGGGTTTTTAATGATTTTTGAAGGAGTGGAGACTGGGTGAGCATCTAACTGAAGAGGGACTTGAGTTGCATAGGAACTGTGCAGGCCCGAAAAGTCTTGAAGGTGAGCATCAGAGGTGGGTGTGTGGACAGAAGATAGACGTACGTCTTCAGCAGAGCGTAAAGGCCTAGATGGGACATACTTGTGTGTTAGGGAGGATAGATAGGTGGGAGCAGCATTATATAGAGATTGGAAAGCAAGAACCATCATTTTAAATTGAGCCCTATATCTTACAGGAAGCCAATGTAGGGACTGACAGAAGGGTGAGGTGTGGGATGTGCGGGCAGACAGGAAGATGAGCCTCGTCACTGCATTCATTATGGACTGTAAGTTGGGAGCACGTAAGACCAATGAGAAGTGGATTACAGTAGTCAAGGCGAGAAAGGACAGTGGAATGGACCAGTACCTTAGTCGCATCTGACGTTAAGTAGGGTTGGATGCACTCAATGTTTTTGAGATGGAAGCAGCAGGAATATGGTGATAGACTGAACATGAGGCGTGAAGGAGAGGTCGGAGTCAAAGAGGACACCTAGGTAGCTTGAAAGTTTGGAAATCAGGCTTTGCTTATTGCAGACGATCAGCTGATGAAGCGCTTGCTTTCTTACAGCAGTATTGGGGCTTGAAAGTTTGGAAATAAGGCTTTGCTTATTGCAGACGATCAGCTGGTGGAGCAATGGCTTTCTTACAGCAAAAGTGGGGCTTGAAAGTTTGGAAATCAGGCTTTGTTTATTGCAGAATAATTATGGCTACTTTTAGCAGAATAATGTGCCATGTCACAAAGAATCTCAGGGTGGTTCCATGAATGTGGCAATAAGTCATTGTTTACTCTATGCCAAGAAAATTCCAGCTGTTCAAGGACAAAAGATGTCACAACAGTTTAACCACGTTAGGACACATGACATGTGACATGTCATGATTCCCTTTCATTCCAGAAGTTTGGTCCTTAAGGGGTTAACCTCTTAAGGTATGAGTGCACCCACTTCATTTAGATGAATTTGTTATGGTAACGGGAGTGTCCCTTTAAGAATGGAAGCAATTGGCGGGGCCGGACTGCCGAGCTGGACGGTCGCAAGCAGGAGCAGCTCCCGCAACAAATCAATTATTCAACCGTAAAAACATGCCTTTTTCCCTTAATCAGACCGACAACGATGGTGCCCAGAGCAAGGAGACTGCTGGATCCAGGGAGAGGCTGGCTCACTGAGCTTCAGTCCCCAGGGGGAGAGACTCTCGTGGCCAACACTGAGGCCTTCACCTGCGGTGAGTGGGGCGGCGGCCGCTGCCCCGCTCTCCTGCACCACGGACCCCAACCCGAGGCACAGACCCGAGCGGACCCAGCCCTGCTTCCCCCCCTATGGACCAGGGCGGTGATCCCTGTCCTCACCCTGGGACCCAAACCCGAGAAATCACAACCGGGGCTAGGGGGAACCCGAGCGCTGTACCTAAAATGGCGGGCGCCATGTGCGCAGAAGGCAGGGGAGAGACCTCCCCGAATCATGACTCGCAAAGCGGCTCCTGCCTTCCGACCCTGCAATAAAGTGAGGCTGAGAAACATACATCGGTTCCCGGGGCCGCCTGAGCTGAAATCAAGCAGCCTAATTGACCCACACGAGGAGTGAACAGCGGCGGCACTGAGGAGCTGGAGCGCAACATGGCACCCATTCCTGCCAGGGATCTCCGAGCCAGCCTGCTATGTCTGCCACTGCCTGCTATGTCTACCACTGCCTGCAATGCCTGCTCTGCTTGACACTTACTCCCAGCTGCACAGAAACAACAGAGCGGGCACCGAACAGTACTGGGACCCCCCTGTCGGAGTAGCCACAACCTTGCTGGGACGGCCCGGGTCGCCCCGACCAACAAGGGTGACAACATTTATCAAGTGATCTCACTAGATGTGACTCAAATGTACCTATACAGTCTAAATGCAAAAGCAGGGCCGCCATCAGGGGGTGACAACCATGACGGTTGTTACAGGCCCGGCGGCCCTGGGGGGCCCGGACTGCTCTGGCAGTCTTGGGCCCCACTTTCCCTCTCTGCACACATAGATAGCGAATATCGCTATCTATGTGTGCAGCCGCGGGCCCCCCGGCTTCCCTGTTACCTCAGAGGGGGCCCAGGCAGCACACAGCCTCTTCTCTTCTCGTCTCTGCTAATAATTCTTGCGAGACCTGGTTGCCATGGCAACGCTCCGCGGGTCTCGCGAGAGTTATTGGAGAAGAGAAGAGGAGAAGCTGTGTGCTGCCTGTGCCCCCTCTGCGGTAACAGGGAGCCGGGCCCCCCCCACCGGACCACCAGGGATGGAATCTCCCCCCTCCCTGGACAAAGGTAAGCAGGGAGGGGGGAGAAACAATTTAATTTTTTTTTTTTTTAATTATGTTAAAATGTCCCCCCCCTCCCAGATTGCACATTTACACACACACACTACATACACTGACACAACACACACACACTACATACACAACACACACACACTGCATACACTGACACAACACACACACACTACCTACACTGACACAACACACACACACTACCTACACTGACACAACACACACACTGCATACACTGACACAACACACACACACACTATATACACTAACACAACACACACAACACACACTCTGCATACACTGACACAACACACACACACACACACTCCATAAACTAACACAACACACACACTGCATACACTGACACAACACACACACACACACACACACACACACACTATATACACTAACACAACACACACACAATACATACACTAACACAACACACACACACACTACATACACTGACAACACACACACACACAATACATACACTGACACAACACACACACAATACATACACTGACACAACACACACACTGCATACACTGACACAACACACACACACACACTATATACACTAATACAACACACATACACACTACATACACTAACACAACACACACACACACTACATACACTAGCACAACACACACTACATACACTAGCACAACACACACTACATACACTAGCACAACACACACTACATACACTGACACAACACACACACACACTGCATACACTGACACAACACACACACACACTGCATACACTGACACAACACACACACACTGCATACACTGACACAACACACACACACTACATACACCAACATAACACACACACTGCATACACTAACACAACACACACACACACTGCATACACTAACACAACACACACTCTGCATACACTAACACAACACACACTGCATACACTAACACAACACACACTCTGCATACACTGACACAATACACTGCATACACTAATACAACACACACTGCACACACTAACACAACATACATACTTCATACACTAACACAACACACACAATGCATACACTAATACAACACACACACTACATACACTGACACAACACACACACACTGCACACATTGACACAACACACACACTACATACACTGACACAACACACACACTACATACACTGACAACACACACACACAATACATACACTAACACAACACACACACACGCACTATATACACTAACACAACACACACACACTACATACACTAACACAACACACACACACACACACTACATACACTGACACAACACACACACTGCATACACTAGCAAGACACACACTACATACACTGACACAACACACACACACACACTGCATACACTGACACAACACACACACTACATACACCAACATAACACACACACTGCATACACTAACACAACACACACACACACACACTGCATACACTAACACAACACACACTCTGCATACACTGACACAACACACACTCCATAAACTAACACAACACACACACTGCATACACTAACACAACACACACTGCATACACTAACACAACACACACTCTGCATACACTAACACAACACACACTGCATACACTAACACAACACACACTGCATACACTAACACAACACACACTCTGCATACACTGACACAATACACTGCATACACTAATACAACACACACTGCCTACACTAACACAACATACATACTTCATACACTAACACAACACACACAATGCATACACTAACACACACAGTGCATACACTAATACACTAATACAATACACACACTGCATTCACTAATACAACATGCACTCTGCATACACTACACACTAACACACTCACTGCATCCACTATACTGACACACACTCTGCATTCGCTACACATTAACACACTCTGCATTCACTACACTAACACACACTCTGCATCCGCTACACACTAACACACTCTCTGCATTCACTACACATTAACACTCTGCATTCACTACACTAACACACACAAACACTACATCCATTACACACCACATTCAGTCCCGCATCATTGTCAGCGGACTAGGTAGGGCGTGGGCGGGCCCTGGAGGGAGGGGGTGTGGGGGGGGGCAGACCTTGTGCTTTGTCAGGGGCCCCAAAATTTCTGATGGCAGCCCTGTGCAAAAGCGTTAGCATAAATCTTGTACCACACACACTAGACAGGCACCCGGACACTTAGCTTACACCTAGCTTACGACTAATGATAAAATGGGACCCTGCCAGTTTGACACACTAATGGCCCACCAATTTTGCATTCATTACCAATGTATATCACTAACGTTATCGCTTTCATGTGTCTCCTGTAAACACCTAAACACCTTCTTGTAGCTTAGCCTATGTGTCTACTCATAAATATAAAGTGTTGCCAGTCTAGCAAGACCTTTCGTCCCTAATTTTGAATGCCCACTCTTGCACATTCAAGAATAAATGTATGTTTAATGTATTAACCTTGCTACACTAAACGTGACCTACCACATTGGACGTACCTATTAAGTTTTAAGCATACTCACTATTCTAACAAGCATATTGTAGTCTAACTACTGTACTAGGAACCAAGCAAATGTTTCTTATTGATATTGTGAAGCTCAAAAACATAAAGTGCCATGATTCTCTTTACTGCCATGTGATCAAGCATGTATACAATTCAGATTGCACTAGCTGTTGTGGCAGTGCCAATCCACATGTATGATCTTTGCATGAAAGCAATAAAGAATAAAAAAAAAAAAAGAATGGAAGCAATTATACAAGTTCTGAAACCAACCAAAACTAGAATTTGAGCTATATGTTTTTACAACTATAATGTACTTATTTCATATTATGTTTTTATAATTATTATAATAATTTAAGTGCACCCACACTGATTATATATCATATTGTTCAGGACAAATAGGGATTTCATTTCACATCAAATAGTTATATATGGTTAATTTCTAGGGGGGGACAGTGTGTTATCAATAAAATGGAGGAATCACAGCATTTGCTCATAGCGATCCCTCTTCATAACTTCATAACCCCTGGTAAAAGAGGGGTAGCTTTAATGTGGTGCATGTGCAATTATGACCTGATACTTGTTTTTTATACCCAATACTAGGGTCTGTGCCCAAAATGTTTTCATTTCTGCAACATCTGTGTTCTAATATTCTTTCTACTGCAGTGTGACCCCAGGATTCACAGACAGATACTTGCTGACATACAGGTTGGTTTGCTCAGTCATCAGCTCAAATATGTCATTCAACATAAATAGCCTCAAATAGTTTACTGGCTCACAGACTTCTATTGTTTTTGTGATGCCATGTGTACCCGTGGTTTGGGGTATTTCCAGGGAAGTAACGTTTTGGAGTACCCAGCTTTCCTCTGGCACTGCGGCGAATCCTAAGTACTTTCTCGTAGTTGGTGGTGGGGCACCATCACTGGAGAACTCTCTTAGGGGCTCAATGTCACAGGCTGTCATTGTGTCACCATCTGTGAGAGTGTTATTTGCTGTATAATAGTGTGTCATTTTTTTTATTAATTTGCCTACCTGCACTACCTCACCCACCCTCCAATGCCCACTTCCTCTCACAGAAAACATTACAGTCATCTCAAAAATAATAAATAAAATTACAAAATAAATGTTTTTATCCTAAAAAAAAAATATTAATAGTACTAATATATTAATCACCCTAATCAGAATGATCACGGGGTTAATAATGTGATATGCACTGACAGCAATGTTAATCACCCCCTCCCTCCACACACTTTTTAAACTTTATTCACACACAATATCAATGATCTCTCTGCCTTTCTCACCTCAGATAAAAGGGAGGAAAGAAAGGAGCAGAGAACAAAGTCTCAGCCAATGTTGCATTCAACAGTGATCATGTGACTTTGACCACCGGCATTGGCTGCAGGGGGACTGCCTGGGTTGCCAAGCAGACCCCAGACTGGGATCGGCTCACACTGTGTGAATAGGAGGGCCAGAGTTTAAGCCCTCGTATTCTGATAAATGTATTTGTATTAGGAATGTTATGCAAATATACAGTGAGGGAAAAAAAGTATTTTATCCCCTGCTGATTTTGAGCGTTTGTCCACTGGCAAAGAAATAATCAGTCAATCATTTTAATGGTAGATGTATTTTAACAGTGAGAGACAGAATAACAAAAAAAAAAAATCCAGAACAACGCATGTCAAAAAATTTATTTGCATGTCAATGAGTGAAATAAGCATTTGGTCCCCTATTGATCAGCAAAATTTCTGTCTCCCAGGTACTTTTATACAGGTAGCGAGCTGAGATTATGAGCACTCTCTTAAAGGGAGTGCTCCTAATCTCAGTTCATTACCTGAAGAGAAAAAAAAACCTGGGAGCCCTACAGAGGAGTGGTGTAAGCAGCAAGTGCCCTTCCCTCGTGGCCATTTCTGGTACACGTGAAGATCACAGATGAAACTACAAGAGGAAACCACAAAGCAGACAAAGCTGCCAAGCAAGCAGCAATCCAAGCACATCCTTCTACAGGTAATTCCTTCCTGCAAGTTGTTCTTACAGATGACGCTGTTGACTACAATATAATGCTGAGCTTACAAAGACAGGCAAGCAAGGAAAAACATGACCTCTGGAGGAAACAAGATGCAGAACCTGATGATGACCAAATGTGGAGAAGAGGTAAAAGACTGTGTTTGCCACAAGTATTGTACACCATGATGGCCCAGATGGCCTATGGATCTACATATCTATTCAAGATGCACATGAACATTTTTTTTTTGTGTTCCCCCCCCCCCCCCCCCCCTTTTTTTTTTTTTTTTTTTTTTCCTTTTGGCTAGCACACTTAAATAATTTTGATTGTATGCGGCAAACATCTGCATAATGAAGTTTTATACGCACAATATCAGAGGTTTAAATATACCTCATAAGCGATATACCCTATTGAAAGAATTACGAAGCACACAGGCGGATATAATATGTCTCCAAGAGACACATTTTAAACATAGATCCAATCCTACAATAAATGCGAAAAATTTTCCGCATCAATATCATGCCACATCTTCAACCAAAAGCAAAGGAGTGTCAATTTTAGTGAGCCAAGCATTGGCTTTTAATCAAATATCTGTTCAATTAGATGAGCAAGGCAGATTTATTATCCTTGTCTGTATACTAAATAATACCACCTACACAATAGTGAATTGCTATTTCCCAAACAAAAACCAGGCAAGGTATATGGCAACTCTCCTGGAAAAAATTGAGAAAGTACAAACAGGAATTTTGATAATATGTGGGGACTTTAATCATATAATGGAACCGAGCGCAGATTCAACTGCCCTACATTCACACAAAAGGAAAAAATCCTTGCAAAAGCAATGTACATCCCTTAACAAAACAATAGCTTCATACGGTTTATACGATATATGGAGAACGATTCATCCGGAAGATCGGGAATATACACACCACTCACAAGTATACAACACCTACTCACGAATAGATGGATATCTTATGCTTAGCACACATTTGGAATTGGTTAAAGGCTGTGAGATAGGAGTTACAGTACAATCAGATCACAACCCAGTGACATTAACCCTGTTAGACTCATACCAATACAAAGACAAAAGCCCATGGAGATTAAATGAACAACTGCTAAATGATCCCACATTTAACGACAAACTACGGAATGAAATACAGCAATACTTTGAGTACAACGACAATGAAGGCACAAACCCGATGACACTTTGGTTGGCGCATAAGGCCGTAATTCGGGGCATACTAGTGAGTAGAGCATCGTATATAAAGAAAACAAACTATAAAACATTAATTAATTCATTAAGGAAACTGCAAGATATTCATAGAATTAATCAAATAAGCCCCACCCAAGTTCTACAACAACAATTAAAGGCTGTCCAACAAGACATTAAAACAATCCAACTCAAGAAAGCTAGTTTAGCATTGAAAAAACTTCGAGCAACGTCATACTCATTAGGAAATAAGGCTACAAAAGTGCTAGCGCAAAGAATACGAAATAAGCAGGCCCAGACACGAATTCCTTTTATCAATACACATCTGGGTCATAAAGTTATGCAACCCGTACAAATATGCAATGCATTTGCTCATTACTATAAATCACTTTATAATTTAAAAGATCAAAACTCACAGCTAACACCTACGTCAACATCTATTCGTTCTTATTTGTCTAAGATTATTTTCCCAAAAATAGAGGTAACTCAATCAGATATGCTTTGTTCACCTATCACTACAGAAGAAGTCCTCCAGCAAATAGACAAGATGCCGAAGGAAAAAGCCCCAGGGCCGGATGGCTTCACCAACATATATTATAATATATTCAAGAAAGAACTAGCTCCAGCTCTTACTAGCTTTTACAATAGCGTTCAAAAGAAGGGCACCTTCCCGCCTGAGGTCCTGTCTGGCCATGTCATTACTATTCCTAAACCAGGGAAGTCCACATCATCCTGCCAGAATTTCAGACCTATATCTTTATTAAATACAGATGCAAAACTCTATGCCAAGATCTTGGCAGAACGATTAAAGGACATTATACCAACACTAATACATTCGGATCAGGTAGGATTTGTGGCCGGTAGACAAGGACAAGATAATACGAGAAAGGTGTTAAATTTATATAAAATATTACAGATTACCAAGCAGGAAAGCATTATGCTATCATTAGATGCCGAAAAGGCATTCGATAGGTTAAACTGGAATTTTTTACATGAAACACTATTGGCCTATGGATTCCCACCCGGATTTATTTCAGCAGTAGAAGCACTCTATAATACACCAACGGCAGCAGTACTCTACTCAGGATTCAAGTCAAAGACTTTTAGCATTACTAACGGGACCCGCCAGGGGTGCCCACTGTCACCTTTTCTTTACGTACTGGCCCTAGAACCTCTGGCTATATCTATAAGAAACAATGAGAATATACATGGGATATTAGTTGGTCATAAGGAATATAAACTTAGTTTATTTGCTGATGACATTCTTTTAACAATTACCCAACCATTTATATCTCTTCCCTCATTGCATAAAGAACTGCAGCATTACAGTCAACAATCATATTATAAATTAAATATGACAAAAACTCAAGCAATGGGCTTTAATACAACCAAATTAACAGATGAAAGATTGAAAATAAGTTTCTCTTATGATTGGAGGGAAGACCATTTAATATTCTTAGGAATCAGAATCACCAAAAAAGAAAAAGATCTCCTACCAGTTAACTACACGAAGCTATTGAAGGAAATTGATAGTCAGTTAAAATCCTGGAAGAATTTGTTCTTATCTTGGGTGGGGAAAATATCAGCACTTAAAATGTCAATATTACCTAAGATACTATATTACTTCAGATCGCTGAATTTAATACTCCCACAAAAATATATAACAGCTATGCAAGCTGCTATGGTTCGCTTTAGCTGGGGTAATAAACATCCGCGAATGCCTAAAACATTACTGATGAGAAACCTGGAGAAGGGAGGAATGGGGATACCAAATATAAAAGCATATTATTACTCTTCAATACTTATGAACGTTATCAGTGTTCATTCAACCAACTATACTCCTCAATGGGTGGCAATAGAAAATAACTATTGTGGCTCACAAGATCTTTCGACACTTTTATGGAAGCCTCAACAACTACGTCAAATGAATCCTAATATGCTGCCCTCCACTAAACATCTATTGAAAACCTGGGATACTTACAGAGATAAACTGTGCACAGCTAACCCATGGGCCTTAGCGACTCCAATCCAAACCTTATATTTTTGTAATGGAACGTTTCCATACCAGAAATGGGAAAAGGCAGGAATTACACATCTGTTCCATTTATGTACCACAGAAGGTTTAAAATCATTTTCGACTCTACAAAAAGAGTTTTCTTTACCAGCAAGCTATACATTCGCATATCTCCAAATTAAAGCGATTCTAGATACAGAAAAGGTTCAAGTAAGAACAGATATGTTGCAATCTTCTATATCAAAGTTTGAAGAGAAATGCTTATCATTAAGCCCTCCGAAAAAATCATTGTCTTTATGCTATCAAACATTAGCCAATCCAGCGGATAAAGCAGACTGGAAATTTATGAAATATTGGCAAGAAGATCTCGAACAGAATATTCCAATAAAGGAATGGGAACATATTTTTAACGCACATTCTGGATTAACTACTAGCACTGCGCATCTAGAAGTAACAAGGAAGATAATGTACAGGTGGTACATGGTTCCAGCTCGCCTGCACACTATCTTCCCGGACTCAACAGACAGGTGTTGGCGCTGCGACACAGACAGAGGCACCATGTTGCATGTCTGGTGGACATGTAAAGAGGTGAATATATTCTGGAAGAAGATTGGAAAAATAGTAAAACAAACCACAAATCAGCAAATACCTCACGACCCAAAAACAATACTGCTGCGATCACTCCCAATAAACACCACTAAAATAATCAAGAAAATGATATTTCTTTTACTGGGCACAGGGTCTATATTAATAGCTAGATATTGGAAGTCAAAAGATCTACCTTCACTACAAGAAATTGAGGAAGCAATGTCGACAACAGTAGAATTTGAATTACTAATGTGGAACCAAAGAAAAATAGGGAAACTGAGCCCACAAATAGCTCAAATGTTACAAACCTACCTGGAATCTGATAATAAGAACTAGTATACGGAGAGAAACGAGACTTACTGGTTTCGGATAAGGCTTTATTTAGTTCCTATTTTTTTTTTTTTTTTATTTCTAACTCGACAATCTTATTCACTATCAATAGGGAAAGGAAGCAGGGAAACGATATCTGTGCAAAATAAAAAAAATAGAATAATAGCGGGTAACATAGCAAATGGATGTAAATAGAAACATTTAAAAAGATAAGAAAGGAAAAACAACAATATAATTGCCAAAATGTGTTTGTTTATTTTATTTATTTATTTATTTATTTATTTATCTCCCCCCCCCCTTTTTTTTTTTTTTTTTTTTTTCCTCCTATAATAGAAGTAGAGCTATTAAACCAAGGCTGTAATAGATACTTAAGCAGAAGCAGAGACAGAAGATCAGGAATCTCTTTTCCAAATGTTAAACATGCCAATATTAAATAAGCTAATTTTAGTAGAAGTATAACACAAGACTATACTTTACGATATGCACTATGATAATATTGTCTCTCTGATAACAGAATTCTTTGGGATCTGAATTATGATAACAGGGTTAATATTTCTATGTACCCTCCCTTTTTGCTTTTTGTATCCCTTTTTATTTACGTAATTTTTTTTTTTTTTTATTTTTTTTTTTTATTTATTTTTTTTTATTTTTTCCCTTTGTTTTGTTTTTGTTGTTTTGTTTTTTATGTGGTAAAAGAATAAAGAGTAAATTGCAAAAAAGATGCACATGAACCGCATAGTAAACACCCATTGGGTAGAACCCGGATTTAATGTTGTAGCAGCTAAACACACCTAAGCTTGCATGATTTGTGCTAGAAACAATCCAGGACAGGCTGTCAAAACACCATGTAAGCATACACCAAGGCCACTTTACCTGTTTCAAAGACTGCAGATAGACTATATCCAACTGCCTAAGGTAGGAGTGTATGAATATGTGTTGGTGTGCATTGATCTATTTTCAGGTTGGCCTGAGGCCTACCCAGTGTCAAAAGCCACAACGTAGGTCACAGCAAGTAGGCTTCTGAAGGAACTGGTATGTAGATATGGAGTACCTGAAGTGATTGAAATTGACAGATGTAGCCATTTCACTGGGGAAATAATGCAAGAAATTATGAAAGCCTTAGGGATCAGTCAGGCCTTCCACATCCCCTATCACCCCCAGAGTAGTGGTAAAGTAGAAAGGGCAAATGGCACCTTAAAGAACAAGATTGCAAACGCCATGCAAGACACAGGGAATCCCTGGACTGAATGCCTTCCCCTAGCACTCTTTTCTATGTGATTAACCCGCAATTCCAGACATGGCCTATCTCCTTTTGAGATCCTGTTTGGATGTGCCCCAAAGACAGGCCTCTATTTTCCCCAGACTCTCCAGGTGCAGCATGGTAGTATGACTGCCTATGTACAGGCCCTACACCAAAGATTAGGCAGGGTGCATAAACACGTCTTTGATTCTATTCCAGATCCAGACTCTGATTCTGCAACTCACAAACTGCAGCCTGGGGATTAGGTGGTGATAAATTGGCATGTGAGGAAAGGACTAAACCACACTTTGACAGTCCATTCCAAGTGCTCTTGACTACGGCTACCTCAGTGAAACTAGAAGGAAAAGCAACGTGGATACACACCAGTCACTGTAAACAAGTCACTCCGACTGATCCACCGACATGAAGCTGTTCTTATCCTTTACCACTGTATGCTCTGTTCAGATATGCTACTCTGACTTGAGACCATAAGATAATAATGCATGGCAGGGAAATATATGGTATCAGGAAAAAATAGGAAAAAACAGCAGCATGTAACTGAATCATCAGCTAAGTCCCAGTGAATTAGCTGGAGCCCAAAGCTTATGCCTGGTAGTATTTCTATGGTTATTGGACAATTTAAGCTGATTTGTCATTGAAAATATGTTATTTTTATTTAAGGTGTTTATACATGAAACATGATAACATGGCCAGATAACTTTTTTTCCCTTTTCTTTTTAGGATCTCTAATACCATTCAAAAATCTCCTGTTTTATTAGTATCAATGCCCAGAGAAAACACACATGCAAAAGACCTGGCTCTAACTGTATATAAAGTATAAAGAGCTCAACACCATTATGAAACTAAAACAACTTGTCAAAATCCATAAAATGGAGAGACAGGAGTTGGCATTTTTTGCAGAAAAACACTAAGTGCATTAGTATTAGAATGTATATTATACTGTAGTTGCTATTGCTATACTGAAATTTGATATATAAATAAATCGATCAACCCCAAAAATATATACCTTGTACTGATACTCATGTTTACAGCAAACTTACATAATCCGCAACATCACAAAAACAGATAATATCTATATCTGCGTTGAGACCTCTTGGTTCCAAGGTATGTCCAAACCTTTGCATCGACAATTTATTATTGACATGTTTGGGTTTATCCATCATCAGATCATGCCTATCAATTCTTGGAATCCTTTTTGATTTCATTTTCAACATGATTTTTGTTGCAACCTTTCACATTTAGTTTATTTATAACAACTAGGTCTTGTTTTTTGTAATCATTTAGACTGGAGCAATTGTGCTTAACTCTTGTTAACTTACTCTTAGCTATACCTAGGAGCCATGGATCATAGTGACAACTTTGTCTATGAACAAAACCGTTTCCATCATTTTTTTCTGAAAAAAAACATTTGGAAATGATATCTGTTTTGTTGTTGGAAAGGGTCACATCTAGAAAGACATTCGGGTGTAAATTTTAAGTTATATGTATTGTTTTCAAATATTCTACAAAATTAAGAAACAAGTGCTCTGATCCCTGCCAAATAATAAGAACATCATCAATGTATCTCTATCATACGACTGGTCTCTACCCCACACTATAGGTTCTTCTATCTCCTCATGTAGATTTTGGCATAGCTGGGGGTGAACCTGGTTCCCATGTTGTTCCTATTGATCTGTAAATAAAACTTGTTATCAAACATAAAGTAACTGTGCTCTAATATAAAAGAAATAGAAGTTAGAATGAAATCACAAAGTACTTTGGAAATATCCTGGTATTTCTGTAAATAATATGTCACTGCCTTAATACCCAGGTCATGTTTGATTATTGTGTATAGTGAAGAGATGTCCAAAGTGGCCCAACTATATTTCTGTTGGCACTCTATATTAGACAGTTCCTGTAGGATGGTTTTGGTGTCCTTCACATATAATGTTGCTTGTTGGGCATATTCTTCAAGGTCAGAGTCAATCAAATTTGAAAGTCCTGCTGTGATAGAGTCTATTCCACTGACAATCGAACGTCCTTGAGGTGAAGTGAAAAATGTATGGATTTTTGGCGAAAAGTAAAAAATTGAAATTACTGGGTTTGAATTCAACAAACATTCATTATTGTTTTTGTGAAATTGAACCTTGTGACATGGCCTTGTTTAACCCCTTAAGGACACATGACGTGTGTGACATGTCATGATTCCCTTTTATTCCAGAAGTTTGGTCCTTAAGGGGTTAATATATTATCAAACTCTTTGTTGAATTTTAAAGTGGGGTTATCTTTTAATTCAATATATGTGTTACGGTCCCCTAAAATGTTTGAAGCCTCTTCTAAACGATTCCACCGCCTTTATCGGCTTCTTTTATGACATTATTATTATTGCCATTTATATAGCTCCAAAAGATTCCGTTGAATGGGAAATGGATGTTCCCATTGGTTTCTCTATGGTGGAAAATAACTCATGTGTTTTCCCCTTGATCTGCAATCCCTTTATAAAAAATGTGCACCATTAGGGGACAGACTGTTATTGCCTTTTAAATTAGTTTGCCATCTTTCTGTAGCTCTGCAGTCTCGTTCTGCACCTTTTGAAATTCTAGGGAAAGGGATTTTCTCAGATGGGAATTATTTTGTTTAACTCTAGATTGAACTGTTGCATGTTTATTATTTCTAATTGTTTTTTTTATGTTCATTCATTTTGTCTTTCATATCATTCCCTTTGTACATTGGGGACTGATTATCAAGGTTGGTTTCCCTATTTCTGAATCTATTGTTATATTGAGTAGGTCTTTAATCTTTTATGGAGTAATTTGGTCTATTCAGATCCCTCTTATGTGTGTAGATATTCCCTTTTTTGGGATTGTTTGTAAATGTTTTGCATGATATTCTATTTCTTGTGGAGAACGTATACATAGTAACTTGCCCTTCATTTGACAATTTCCCTTTTTGTGAACTCCATTTTATCTCATTCACACTCTGAATTTAGGTTTTGATTTCCTGGTGTGATATGTTTCACTATATTGGATTGGAAAAGATGATTTGCCCATTGGAATGGAAGGCAGAATATGCCATATGCAAGTTTTTGCATATTTATTATTCATTATTAGTCTAAAAAGATTTTAAATACCTATATGCATTGTGCAAGTAATCTCATAAAAATATGTATTGATAATATATGGACTTTAAAAAAGAAAATTAACTGAACTACGAGATATCCTGCCTTCATGATAATTATTATTATTATATTATTCCTATCTTATGGTATTTTAAGGTTAGAATATTTACTATTTTAGTGGATGAAATGAATACAAGCATGTTACAGAGAATGACTAATTACTAATGTAGATTGATCTGTGTTGCTTAAGATTCATTTAAAATCATCTAATGTTTTCTGCTACTAAGTTAAGCAATTAGGCAGCTATTGATCATTACTGATGACAGCATGGATGCAATTATGTTAGTTAATTTGTGGGGGTAGGGAGTCAGATACATTTCTACACAATCTAACTAATAAAAGTAAAGATTTATGACAACAAATATTTCAATTTATTTATGATGCATGCTTTTATTTGTTTTGTAATAAAAATAACTGATTTTCAGTAATATATCTATATCTTATAAACACTCAATTAAAACTATGCTAATAGCTGTAAGTAGGATTTTTAGCTGCCTTATTATGTTAGTTACTGAACATTACACAGGATTGAAATGGCAGACTTAATTAATTAAACCACTGAAAGGCAACCCAGCAAATGTCTTTATGGTAACAGGCTGTATAAACATTTTGTTTTGTCAAAACTTTCTAAATACTATGCTGTCTCGTTAGATATATTTTTTAAAAAGTGAGAAACGCCCCCTTTCCAAAAGCTTGCAAATACATATTTATATGCACTTCTTATACTTTATTGCATCGCATGCTCATTTTACACAAGTCATCCTTAAATTAGAGTAGAGATAATTGAGTATCAATGTCAGCTGTTTTTTTTTTTTTTAATATACTTCATTAACTTTGACTTACTCCCCTTTGAACTCAAAGTGTTGGCTTGTATTATTATTATTATTGTTATTATTATTATTATTATTATTATCATTATTTATAAAGTTCCCACAAAATTCCACAGCACTGTAAAACAGGTTGACTAACAAACAAGTAGTTGCAAGAGGACAAGTTGGACATACAGAGGGCCCTGGTCAAACTAGCATACATTCTAAGGGGAGTGAGATAAAATCACAAGAGTTAAGGGTAAAATGTATTTCATGTAATGGAAAAGTTGGTTGCTAGAATGTTTACCATTATGGATCATTTTTTTAGATGACAGAGTTGCAGGAGAGAAGGTGGAACTGTGAGGGTGGGAAAGTCGTAAGCAGTTAAATTGATATGCCTACTTGAACAAGTGAGTTTTCTGTATTTTTTTTTTTTTTTTAAAGAATGGAGACTGGGTGAAAGTCTAGTGTAGCAGCGAGGGGAGTTCCAAATTAACCGTACAGCCCTAAAGAAGTCTTGAAGGTAAGAGTCAGAAGTGCAAGTATAAAAAAGATCATAGATGCATGTTTTCAGCACAATCTCTGCAATCATTTATATTCAGTTTGAAAATATGAATAAATAAAAAACTATGAACAATGGAGACAGATATTTGCATTTCATTGCTTAGAGAAAAAATTGCAGGTGTTTAGAAATTACTGTAGATTGCAAATTTTATCCATTGGGTATTATGTTCACTATTTTCAAAGAGGATGAATCTGTACTGTTGATACACTGTTGAGAGGGGCAGTGTCTTATATATTTGGTGATCGTGTCTGGGAATTATTGCTTTCTGGTAAGTGATTCTGCAAGAGACACATTTAATTAGAGAAACGTCAATATTGATCTTTCTTGTAGAGTTCTAATTCTATCATATGGAAAATGCTGATAAGGAGATGTAAAAAAAGTATTTATTAATACAAATTTTACATGTGGATGCCATTAAATACTGCATTTGGGAAAGAGTTTGTGGTACCCTTTTTGATCAACTGATTGCAGAAAAAAAAAAAAAAAGAAATATTGAAATGTGTTATGTCAGCACTGGATACATAGAGTAAATGGCTTGACAGTCTTTCAAATTGACAATTCATTAATTTATGGTAAGCAATCATTTGTGCTGTGTATTTAATTTACATAACAATTTTTTTAATGTTTAAATTTTTTTTATTTTTTTATTTTTCTTAAGAACACTAAAACCCTTCTCTAACATTGTTTCTGAAAAAAATAAAATCATCAAAATAACACATGGTGATATATGAATTTAGAATCTACAGTCATGCAGTCATGTTATTGGATATGTGGCACTTGAAAATAATAAAATTAAACTTAAACACAATTGATGTTTTCTGTCTTAGATAAATTACCAGCCATAGTGCTGTGAAGAGAGCATTATCCCGAAATGCAGCATTGGCCCTTTAATCCTATTAATAAATAATGCAATAAATGCAATAATCAGCAATATTAAATTCCAACAGGTGATCATTGTACAGCAGCAGTAGTAAATAGATCTGAAAGTTGAAACTAATTAACTAAAGTGCCATTGTATTTTAATTATTAATAATTGAATGATAAATAAAACAAATCAACTAAAATAAAACTTAAACCAATGATAACATAAAATTATGAGTGTTTTGAGGAGAGTGTGAATAAGAATTGTTTGTGTGTGTATGTTTAAATAAAACTGTTACATACTGTGAGACTTGAAATTGCTGTTTAGTGAATGAGAGAGTGCACTGGATCTTGTATGTTGTATGAATTGGCCCCATCAGCATCCTATAATGTATGCATGTGCAGGTGAGTATAGCCTCTTGGTTTCATATTTTTATATATTGGAGTCCAGGCCAACTCCCCAGTTTTGCTCCCTGTCACAGATTACTCTCATAAGAGCAGACATTAGGTTGCTAGAGAACAGGGGGGAGAGTCAGCGCTAGATAACAAGAATAGGGTGGCAGCAACCCAAAAAAGGGAATCCATCTTCGACCCTTTAAAACAAGATGTAAGAACAGAAAGGGGGTGAGGATTGCGCCAAAAGTCTCGTAGTAATAAATATACAATAGAAAACAGACCAATTGGTCTAGATGATTATACAACAGATAAAATGGTTACTCTCACTAAAATAACAGTGTAATCCTCAGGAGTTGATCCATCCGGATGATAAAATATTCATATAAAAGTTTCACTAAATAACAGAATAAAATAGGGGTACAATCTCCTGAGGATTGTACCCCTATTTTATCCAGTTAAAAAATTGAAATACACTTTGCTATTTTGAAAATCCACTGAGTGCTCTCATCATCATTATATGTATATACAAAATGTAAATATGGGCTAGCACTCATGGTCTTGAAGTAAAATGGTACTTTATTGAGTAATCTTAAAATCGACGTTTCAGCCCACGTCCGGGGCTTTTCTCAGGATCAACAAACAGTAACAATGTGAACAGCATTATGTGCAAGAATATATAGCCAAAGAAGAAAAATAAACTCACTGCAGGTGATTCCAGCTAATTGATCGGCGTTCTCCAAAAGCATTTGCGCATACCCGGAAGTGTAGTGCGTGGCGTGATGACGTCATCACGGCTGCTTCACATATACGGGTTGCTATAGTAACCGCCAAATATCAACAAAGAATACGTAAATACAGTGAGATAAAGAAAGTGTTAAATTCAGATAAAGTGCCTGATAGTATAGTATTGTGTTAGGATGATGGATGATACCTTAGTCCAGTAAAGATTAAACCATGTATATCAATGACTCTATATAGAGTAATTAATACAAAAAATGGGGTGCAATTCAGCAGCTCTAATATATTGTCTTAGTGAAAAATCTCAGTGAACTAAAAAAATAAATGAGAGAAGAAGTCATAGAAAGACTATATACATCATAGTGGTAGGTATAGTTAAAGGTAATGAAAGGTATACTAGACCCATATAATATGTTTATACACAATATACAGCAAGTAATTTTGCTTCGTAAGGGAGCGTATACATTATAGGTACAATAAAGTACAGTGGATCTATGTAATCTCCAAAATTACACTCTACCACTAAAAATAGATCAACATAAAATGTCCCAAGAAAAAAATCCTAACTACTATGATATATAAAAAGATATAAAAATATGGATGACAGATGAAAAATTGAATCATATTATAAAAATGGGTGGTGTGTGATCATTTCATTCAATCCATTTGGGGCAACTGTATTTAACTCCAAAATCCAAAAAGTTTCCTTTCTTAATAGCATGTTACCATGATCTCCACCTCTTAAGGGTGGTGAGATATGATCGATTGCCACAAATTTTAAAGTAGCAAGAGGGTGTCCTTTTTCTAAAAAATGCTTTGCCATGGGCTTGTCCGAATGGCCATCTCGGTAAGCAGTTCTGATGCTGGATTTGTATCCTCTAATGTGATCACAGAGGGGAGTGATGGTTTTGCCAATATAGGCAAGCCCGCATGGACAAGAAATTTTATAAATGACATATGATGTCTTACAAGTGATAGTAAACTTGATGTTGTAACATTTGTTTGTGTGTGGATGGTTAGATGTCCGAGAAGGGACCATATGGCCACAAGTTACACAACTGAGACATCTCACACTATCCCTTACTTGGGTGGTTGATGTCAGTTGGTAACTAGATATTGGATCCGTTTTAACGAGCAAGTCACGTAAATTCTTATTCCGTTTATGACAAATCATTGGTGGCTCCTTAAAAACCTTAGGTAAGGTGTCGTCCGAGGACAACATCTTCCAGTTTTGTTTAACAATGTTGGAAATCTGTGAAGATTTATTGTGGTAGGTCATGGGAAATACCATCCTGGGAGGAAGCATTCATTGGAGCATCTACATTCTGTGCTTTAGATAGCGCTGTCATCAAGGATTGTTTGTCGTAACCACGTTCCCTGAACTTATACATACATACATACATACATGAGGTCTGTCTAGAAAAAGTCCAGTCATTGTTAATATAACTAGAACGGTTTGTGTTATATATATATATATATCTTGAAAAAGACCCGGCAGGGTCGAAACGTCGATTGATTTTTGTACACTTTTTTGATGACCAAATAAAACACCAATTTGTCCACTAATTTGAAGACCTGTGAGTGCATTTTGATTTTTTTCATTTATGAGTATATATATCTGACGCCAGCAATTTGCACCCAGGCATATGTGATATAATTAATTATTTTTGGAGGAGAGTGCCAAGCTTCCATTTGTTTATATATATATATATATATATATATATATATATATATATATATATATATATGTGTGTATATATATATATATATATATATATATATATATATATATGCAAATAAATAAAAACATATATATATATATATATATGTTTTCTAAAAATAATAAAAAGTATAGCATAAAATCTGCAACATACAGCATAATTAGAGCAATTAAAGTGTGCACTGAATAAAACCAGGATCAAATAAAAATAAAAATTTACTAGGGAGATTCCCTGTCCAGATTAGAAAACATAATATGGGACTGTCTAAAAACATTCAGTCTACACAATCCAAACCTTGATCACACAATGTATTAATGTCCAGATTTTGCAAAGCAAAAGTGATAACATTTGAAACTGAATGATAAAAAAGACTATATTATGGAACAGTATTTAAAAAATATACACTATATGCAAAAAAAAAATACACTGGAAGGGTTATGTATGTAAAAAGTATAAATAAAAAATAAAAGTTTATGGGGGGTCAATAAGATCCTGAGTTGGTTCAGGGAGGACAGGTTGCATACTAATTATTGCAAATGGGCAAATAGTCCAGATTCCAATAATCCAGGTAAATACATTTTGTGGATTTGTCCAGTTACATGCAAGATTATATTTGTGCACTGTGAAAAACATCAGTTTGGTTGAATCAATTAATCTGTAAAACAAATTGTCGGTCGATCAGGGATTCACCCATGTGACATTTCAGTTTGGGCGAATTTCATCAAAGAGAAAAAACAACTTGGATAGACCAAAGTGGTGTGAAAATAGGCCAGTCAGGATACTGAGAAATGTATACATAATATAAATGCTTTGTTTTTAATCAGAGCTTTTGAGTTGTTAGCAAGAAATAGCAAGACATCAGTCTGTGCACATCTGTACAGTATAACAGTTAAAACAATGGAAGTATAAATATCTTGAGACAAGGAGTAAGAAGTGCTAGAGAAATATCAAGCACCTACAGAATCAATAACATATGGGATTATCAAACAGAAAAAATACCAAGAGGAACAAAAAAAAGGGACATAAGAAGGAAAACGTGCGTGAATAAGGAACAGAACAGAACTGCCGAACAGAATCCATTCAGCAAAAGAATAACAGAGCTCTACTGAGCTACAAATGTAGTTTTGGAAGTACTACAGAGCGAATAAAGAGGTTAGAGTAAGAAAAGGTTGTCAGAGTGAGAAGAGAAGAAAAGGAAGAAGAAAAACGAAGAAGGAGGGAGAGAATAAGGAGAAAACAAAGGAGATCAAAGAAATCTGGTGATGATGACATGAGGTATTGTTGTTTTAGCAGCACATAATAAACAGTTGATTATACAATTTCCCATTATGCTATGATCGGTCAGGCATTGTGATCTAGCAACAGTTGGGCTGGAGCAAATGGGGGGGTCATGCCATTGGATAGCTTGCAAATTATCTTATAGACTGCCATTCAAAAGCAAGGCCTTGGGCAACCTCACCTTATATGCAGCATACTGCTCCTGTGTTGGTATCAATTCCTGCATAAATCTGATATGCGCAGGAGACTGGTGTTTGAAAAACTTATATGATACGCCTTGGAGTTAAAGCAGCAACTTTATAAGTCAGGGGCATTATTTTGTCCTACTCCGCCTCACCACATTGTGATTCCCAGATCTTCCTCCCATCTGCAAGCATATGGGTGTATTAGGGAATGTGTATTCTCTATCAACATTGAATACAAGAGAGAGATACATTTCAGTGGAGCGGCTTCAGACATGTTTAGCAATTCAAAGTTTGTAAGAGAATACTAGGTGTTTCTAAATAGAACAGCAGTAAAATAATGTTGTACCTGTATGAGGGTGTGCAAAAATGTAATTGGTCTATCAGGCAATATAGCCTGTGATGGGGTCATCTCGTGGGGCCTGACCAAAACATGCTTTGCCCTGGGGTGAGACCTATCTGGAAGAATGTGGGCAACATGGCCACTAGAACCAGCCAGGAAATATGGGTTCCCACATAATGGAAGTAATGAGAAAATATTGAGTACAAAACCTCTTTCTTTTGCAGTACACTCACAGAACCATTTTCATGCCCCTTTAGTTCACAGATCAAGTGAGAAGATGAGAAGATGTAACCAACAATGAAAAAAAGGAGAAAACAGGGGGGGGGGGGGAAGCTATGTTTTATATGTATATTAGATAGATAGATGGATAGATAGATAAATATTTTTTACTTGCTGACGAATTGCAATTGTTTTAAACAAGTGCACAGGTCTACTTGATCTATATCTGGTGTTGATTAAATATACCAATGTTATATTTGAGACTGAGAAGTGCTTATTAAGTTGAAATGTTGGTCAAATTTGCTCAGTGGATATGAGAATTATAAATCCAGTTAAACTTTGGTAATTTTAACATAAGCTGGTCTATTTTAACAAAAATGTGTTTACTGATTAACCCTGTGTGAGTAAGTAAAATATTAAATACATCCAGTAATCCCAAATCAATTGACTGGAAGTGTTCATAATAATTAAACTGTAAACAACTATGCAATATGATATATTTCTGAAAGATTATAAGCTGAATGTAGAGGAAATAAGAAAATAATACATACAGATTTAATGAGGTAGCATTTCTACTACGTGATGTTTCCAGGTAACAGAGGACGTAATTCACACATAAGTCAGATGATGGCAGGTAGATAATAATTTATTGCTACAAATACTTGGAAAATGAATGTCAAAAATATTCATAATTTGTCAGTAAATGTCAATTTGTGTTTTGGGGACCTAAATTCATTTTTTAAATGTAATTCATTATAGCATGGTGAAATTAATCATTAAGAATGCTCATGTACGAGCAGTTGAACATACAGAAAAGCTACATAAATAAAATCAGTTATACATACTCTTTGGTAGTATTGTATAATTATAATATATAAACAATTTCATATAATACATAACTCATATATTTACCTCCCTTTTTAAAAGAGGCAGTCCTTATGTTGGGCCCAAATCCACCTGTCCCTCTTTTCTACCCTAATGTCCCTTTTTCCAAGCACTCTATATTGTTTTTGTGTCTGAAATTAGAAGAGGGCTCCAAAGCAATAAAAAGTCCCAGTAATATGTCTGTAAACTGCAATAAAATGAAAGTGACCCCCTTTGCCCACTTAAAATGTTAGGTGTTATAATGTATATAATAGGAATATATTATCTATATTGAAAATAGTAAATTTACTTCAAAATATAGTATATGGGGGGCGTGGCCATGGACTGCATGGAAACGGACGCATAAGCTGTGAGCTCCGCCGAGCCGTGGGTCCGACAGCTTGTTTTTCACAGCAAATTAGCCGCAAATCACAGCCACCCGCGAAGCACATTACAGCAGGACTACAATGGCAACGAAATCGACCCCAAAAAATGAAACAGAGAACTATGGATTCTCACTTAAACTCGCAGCAGAATACCCCCGCGAGAATCCAAGATGGCGCTGGAAGAACCGGATCATCCACATGGGACTCTGATGCAGGTGACAGCCAAAGCAGCTTCCCCAACACTGCTATTGCTCCGGCTACAGATGCTTCCATAAGTGGCCCTGCGCTCTGACTTTTAGAAAAACCATTTCCATATGCTACAAAGCGTGGGAGGACACCGCACCCAACACTACACCACACTGAAAAACGCTGTGGGAAATAGATTGTGCTATCACACTTACAGATGAGGAATGGATACAAGCACTAAATAACTTATCCAAATGGACAAACTGCTATTCACACATAGAAGCATACAGGAAACTACTATATCTCAGAACCTCCTTATACATTTGTATTAAGTTCTTTATTTTGTCAGTCAATTGAAAATCATTTTGTCATCAAATAAAGCCATTTTTTGTTGTTGCTTTTATTAAAGTATTTATAGTAATAATAGTGAGGAAGAACCATTTAAACTAATACCTGTAATAAAATAACACCAGAAGTCTTCCTTCTTATAATAAAAGGCCAAATTAAAATCCATAATTCTCTATGCAACTAATGAAAATAAAAAAAGCCAAAAAAAGTGTCATAAAATATTAATCCATCTTTACCGCATGAAGCCCTGACGCAGACTGAGCTCTCATAGTGAAAAAAGTTTTAGAAACTCTTTCCAATGCTATCAGGTATTGAAATGCGTGAGAGAATTTCCCACGCTATGCAATATCAGTAAGTGTTTTTTTGGTTAGTAAGGCAATCAATTAGAGTGCTCCGACAGGCAAATCTCAAGATTTCTTAAGGAATGTCAATCACCAATATAGATAGGGGATCAAAACTATGGTGTCACACAGGCATGGGAGACTACCAATCCTTCATGAATTGTAAACCAACGAAAAAATATTTAGGCACATATAGGCTCAATCCCAATTTGCAGACTTAATTGAAGGCTAGTAGGGAATGGCACTCACCAATAAATTTTAACTTTAACTTAAGTCTGCAGTATGAGATAGAGCCTATGTGTGCTAGATATTTTTTTCTTTAGGCAAGTCTAGAGAGACTAAATATTTTGTTAAGAGACAGGAGACTGCAAGCAACAGTAAATTTGTTAGCAGCAATGCAGGCTTATTCTTGGATGGACTTCCCGGTGTACAAGTATAAATGACAT
Source organism: Pelobates fuscus (assembly GCF_036172605.1). Lineage (NCBI taxonomy): Eukaryota > Metazoa > Chordata > Amphibia > Anura > Pelobatidae > Pelobates > Pelobates fuscus. Next base: position 110,689,750 of record NC_086317.1, on the reverse strand, counting down.
ATTACATAACATTTTGGCCTTAGTTATGTATGCTAGACTTGCGTATGGTGAGAAATTTGTTTTATGTTTCTTTTTTTGATTTCTGTTTTCCGAAGATACAAAACTTTTCTGGACACTCGAAATTCAGTTGGATGTGGACTCGACTGTTGTATATCAATGCGGGACCCAATTCCGGAGAACAAACCAAAAAGGATGGAAAATGAACTAATCAGTGCACCTCAAAATACATGCATAATGTATTACTATCTAGATATTTTGCAAATAATTGATAAGAGCATTTTTCTGCTATTTGGTTCACAGATCATCTGAGAAAAGGTAATTTTCAAGCAAAACAACCCAAACAAATGATACATTATGTATGCATTATAGAATTCATCAAGCAGGTGAGGTGTTTTCATTAATTTCATTGTACCAAATGTTGTACATTTATGCAAAAACATTAAAGATGTATGCAATACACAAGCACAGAAGCACATGCTGAATGTTTCAGTGAAAAATTAAGTATTTAGAGTATAATTTATTAATCGGTTCCTCTGAATTCATATTTGCATGTATGTCCCTAAAATGGAAGGTGTGAAAAAGTAGAATTCTCAAATATTGTTGATTTTATGGAGTGGTTCTCTTTTATTCCAGAGCAGATGTTGTTTCAGAACAATTTAAAAAGCTTTGTAGAGTTATGCACGCTTAACTCCTAAATTTACCATTTCCTTTCAAGCTTCATTTAGGTCTCCATTCTCTTCCCTAGCTGCCAATGTTGATCATCCATCACATGTCATTGGAGGATATTTAAATGTATGGAGAAAATATCAATATAGTTCTAGATAAAGGGATGCTAGATTCTATATAGCATAATATAATTTGTAAAATGCACTAATGCAACTAAACTAATTACGTAGTCACAATAAATTGCATATGACTTGCATTTCTAGAAAGCTTTATAGTAATGAATTTGCTATGTAAGTTAAACTGACAATTTTTGGAAGTGATACATAAGTGGACACACAGCCGTGACATTACAAGTAGATACATATATGTGTGTGTGTATATATGTATATATATATATATATATATATATATATATATATATATATATATATTTGTGTAAGGGGCAAATAGCCGTATATGGAGTAAGGATCCAGCATAAGCGTAGGATAGTATAAAGGGAGCAAGTCGGTTGTGGTGTGCCGAGACCGACGATACGGTAGGCCTGTAAATAAAGAGGGCCCACCAAGGAGTAAGAAAGTAAAGTAAATGGAAAGAAAAGAGAAAGTGTTGAAATGAGGAGTGGGTGCCCCTCCCACAAATACAGGCCAAACGGCCTTAATACTTGTGTAAGGGGCAAATAGCCGTATATGGAGTAAGGATCCAGCATAAGCGTAGGATAGTATAAAGGGAGCAAGTCGGTTGTGGTGTGCCGAGACCGACGATACGGTAGGCCTGTAAATAAAGAGGGCAAAAATGAATAATCAAAGATTTAATACAGTCAACAAATATATACAAATTAACCAGACATTTCCTTAAATGCATTACAGTATTTAATTCCTGGAAGAATTTTGAAGGTAGGAATCTAGGACCGAAAGTGGACACCATTTGTTGTGGGTAGGATAGTATGTTATCTCTACTGTTGGTCCGTGTTGACTTGTTTCGGAATGTGGTAGAGCCAATAGGTAATGATATATGTGTTTACATACGTGAGATCGTTGAAGACAATGATCTGTCTGAGTGGTGGTGATGGTAGTGCATTCTCTGGCCTGAGAAAGGCATAAAAGGCAATGTGCATGGCTGATAATGGCCGACTTGGTAGTATAATTGAATGGTTGTAGATCTAATAGGTCCGATAAGGATGAAAAGTTGGATGGCTATTGGTAATCTTTGAGAGGAACGTGGGGGAATGGATTCCTGAAAACCTCTGAGTATATTCTTGTCTGGTATGATAGCATGAAGTTATGGTAGTTTCGGCCATAGGTTATCCTGTGTTGTTGAATGCCTGTAAAATATATAATTAATGGTGTGTGAGATAGTTTAAGTTTAAGGTGGCAAAAAGAATCAAAACCTAGGAGAAATGTTATGACACAGGTTGAGCTATGTTGTGTTCCAATGAGATTCTTTAAGCCAGGTGAAAAGCTGTGTTATGTGTTCTAAAAGTATGGGACGAAAGTGCTAGGTGGGATAGTGCATGCTATGCTGCATGAGTATGTCTAATCCATGATTTTGTCTCTGGAACGAAAGAGTGTCCGTGACTGTATGGGCGGCTGTAGGAAGCGTATGATGAACATGCCTGGAATATAAATGAGACAATTGTCGGCAGGGATGTATACCCCCGTCTGGTACATGAAAGTGAAATGTGATAAGTGGCCAACCAAGTGAGTTCCCCAGAAAGATCATGACCTTATGGATGAGTAGTGGCGTTTGTTGATGATATGACATGTGCCTAGTTGTTTGAGTATCAACGGATTGATGACCCTGACCATGATTTACCCCATGCCACAGCAGCTGCTACAATGGGGTAGATCTCCCAAAGGGGCTGAGGTGGTGGAAACATTTCCAAACCTGGATACCATGGCCAACAGCTCCAAAGCAATCGTTCCCGGTAGATCGCTGCCAAACCCATGGTAGACGCCACATATGACCATCTGGTTGGAGAAGTGTCAGACAATCCTGGAAGGAACATGCTTTTACCATGCCAAGTGGTTAAGAAATTCCCCCCCATGTGCAGGTCTGCTGTTGCTGAGGTGTCTAGGGACATCCTCTGATCGTCATGTTGGAAGTGTGGAAAAAAGGGGAAAGTACTCTGGATGTGAAAGCGTGGTCTTGTGGTATGATTGGCATGGAAAAATTAAGGAACCTGGTAGGGATTATAGTTCCTTGCAGTTGGAAGTACTAAGCAGGAGGTAGTGATTGATGCAGTTGAGAATGTTCCCTATTTGTCTTGTGGTAACTTGCATGTATGGATGCCGACTCAAGTCATATGCCCAGTAATGTGATGATAGTGTCTGGGCTTTCTGTTTCTTATGGGGTACTGGGACGCCCAAGTGGTAAACCAGACTAAGCTGCCGTGAGGCTTCTAGTGAAAAATATGTTATCTTTGATCAACAAGAAGTCTTCTAGATAGTGTATGACTGTAAGGCCTCTGGATATGTTATCATGACCAGCACAGAGTATCTGCAAATATCGATAGTAGGCTAATCTGTAGCTCAAAAGTTGAGCGGGGAAAGGATTGCCCAATTTATGCCATGTTAGTGCCAGTGTGTAGGGTAGATGGTAGCCGTTTACTGCGTTGATGATATCGGTCTTACTTAACCAAGCTTCAACCCATGCTTGAGTGATAGCTGTAAAGGTAGATCAATGGTGTTGTATAGTAAGAAAACTCCTCGGAGGGTATGAGGGAGTTGAGACTTGGGGTAGCGGAGGTGTGTGGTGCCAATAAGTCTATGGTTAGTCTTTGTTTAAGGGAAGATTCCTTGTGAAAATACCAATGTGTTTGTGTTTGGTGCCATGCTGTAAATGGTGGAGATTGGAAGACCCCTCTGCAAATCTTGGCTATGAGTGTGTTTACAGCCAATGGTTTTGTTGTGCTGACTGTAAGTGAGGGCATGCTATATTCCTTGAAGGTGTGTTTATGTGTACCTGTATGGGAGCCCTTTGAAGCTCCAGAGCTTTAGTAAATCTACTACAAATCTGGAAGGGTGATGAGTGAGTAGTGTTGAAAATGCATTGGTGTGTACAGATGGTGAGTACGTTATTTGTAAGTTGTATTGGGACACATGGTTTGTCATGTGCCCTGAACCATTTGAACATATATGCAACAGTTTATATGCAATGCAACTACTCATATCAATGGTCTTTGGTAGTTCAGAGGTGCTGGTACCTGGAGCCTGAGAGTGCTCGTCCATTTGTTTGGGACAAAATCCCTTCTGTATGGGTACCTGCACAAATAAACATCTCTACATATTCCAAATGCCAACCCAACCAAGGGATGGTCAGTTCCCGATTTACCTGGAATCCCTGGATCTGACCATCACATCATCATACATATATATGCCTTGCTTCCCCAATGTGCTGGGATCATACGTGCAGGGTTAACGTCTTGTGTGTCATAAGAATTGATTGTACCAGGTAACCGAGTTTCGGTTGGTGCTGGTTGTACAGTAGCGTGAGGCCCAGCCTTGTGAGGGCTGTGGTGACCAACTCGAGATTGCCAGTCTGTCATAAATTTTTTGGTTCATGAGTTTATGAGTGAGACTAGCATAGCCTGGGTGTCACCTGAGTTGATGTAGCTGGGCCTTCCCCTGCCTCCGTGTTGTCCATTGATGTATGGAGGAGTTTGAATAACTCTGCTTTCCTTGCTGTAGCAGGGTAGTGGATTTGTCACCTCCTTAGGTCGGTGGTAATGTGTGGGATCGTCCAGGATCTGATTGCTGCTGGATTAGCAACATCTCCTCTGCTTGAAGGTGTATCAATTCTAGCCGGGGTGCTAGGAAGAGGTGATTCTTCACCATCTTTTTGAGAAATACTTAAATAACAATAAATATTGCAATTATTATTTGTACCCAGGGTTCTTGTACTGGCTTGCTAGCTAAGCCGTAAGGCAAAATGATTAGGCTTGGTGTTTTTTTGGTGACTGGTGAGGCCCTGCTAGTTGCCATGTGGCTTGAGAGGCTCTATCTATGCTTGGCGCGAGGGGATTTTGTGTGGCCACTGAACGTTGTGGCAGGATGTTGGCCTCTCGGTGACAGTAACCAGAAAATAGGAAGGGGAGTGACAGGTGAGGCTCTCTCTATGATACAATGCGAGGCGGCTAGCTCACGAGTGGCCCAAGGGATGTATGCCTCCGAGTGTGAGGCAGGGTGTTGGTCTCGCGGGACCACTAACCGATGCATAATGCAGAGAAAAATGGGGGTAATACCTATTGGGCCCTAGAACCCTAATTGCCAATACACTATAACTGTTCCAGTGAAGGTAAGAGATGAATAACTATGTGAGCAGGTGTATGTACCTGGTAGTATGGTATTGAACCTGACAAGCCGTATAGGTTTTTTAGTATTAACTGTAACCTGAATGGATAAAACCGTATGGCATAAGGAAATATGGCATAGACCAAGCTTATCTTAATACGTACGGTATATGTGAAAAGTAAAGTGCCGTGATGTGTAAATATTAAACATCGTAGCCATACTGGTTAAATATGTATCAATCTTAACCCATTAAGTGCCGTATGTACAAGTGAAAATGTGGTCTGTCCCCACCTTGTAAGTTGTGTGTCCCCTTGCTAGGGGAAAGTCTGTTGCGTGAGCAGCGTGCTGTGAAAAATGTATGTGAACTATATTACCAGTTACGTATATACAGATGCGTCTGCTACTGTGTAATAATATATGTATTTATACCAGATGTTGATATAGTGCTTGCTATGTGAATTGTTGTATGTCTTATTGAATGGTAGGGGTCAGTGAACATGGTGTTGCAAAATGCAAGTGCACTGGAGATCTGCCGAGTGCCCTATAGGTGGCAGTGTAGTTGGATACTGATTGGTATGTGAAATGTTGTTTGTCTTTTGACCTATAGGTGTCAGTGTTTTGGTGTTTGTAAAACCCCATGAAAATTGTCAATGTACTTGACGGACCTGTAGGTGGCAGTGTTGATAGAACCACTGTTGGTCTTGATGTGAAATGTAAATTATTGTGAATTAAACCTGAAGTTGAGCCCGTGCTGGAGTTTAATTTATGGTTTATGGTTATGTTTAAAACAATCTTATGTGTAATTTATATTGGCTGGTAAATTGTATATGACATGTGAAGACAGTTTTGCTGTTGACCAGTAGGGGTCAGAAATGCTGATTGTATGTTAAAATACCCTTTAACCCCTTAAGGACCAAACTTCTGGAATAAAAGGGGATCATGTCATGTGTCCTTAGGGGTTAATCCTACCGTTTGACAGATAGGAGTCAGTATAAAAGTGAAAATGCTGTCGTTAGTTTGTTTGCTTATGAAGTGAAATAAAGTCTGAGAAGCCTGTAGTACACTGAATGACCGGTAGGGGTCAGTGTGTAGGCGCAAATGCAGTGGTTCGTTGGTTTGTACGTGAAATGCAATAATGTCTGAGAAGCCTGTAGTACACTGAATGACTGGTAGGGGGGGTCAGTGTGTAGGTGAAAATGCAGTGGTTTATTGTTTTGTACATGAAAAGCAAAAACGTCTAAGAAGCCTGTAGTACACCAAATGACTGATAGGGGTCAGTGTGTAGGTGAAAAATCCAATGGTTTGTTGGTTTGTACATGAAATGCAATAATGTCTGAGAAGCCTGTAGTACACCGAATGACCGGTAGGGGTCAGTGTGTAGGCGCAATTGCAGTGGTTCGTTGATTTGTACATGAAATGCAATAATGTCTGAGAAGCCTGTAGTACACCAAATGACCAGTAGGGGTCAGTGTGTAGGCGCAAATGCAGTGGTTCGTTGATTTGTACATGAAATGCGATAATGTCTAAGAAGCCTGTAGTACACCAAAAACCGGTAGGGGTCAGTGTGTAGGTGAAAATGCAGTGGTTTATTGGTTTGTACATGAAAATGCAAAAAAACGTCTAAGACGCCTGTAGTACACCGAATGACCGATAGGGGTCAGTTTGTAGGTGAAAAATGCGGTGGTTGGTTGGTTTTTACATGAAATGCAATAATGTCTGAGAAGGCTGTAGTACACTGAATGACCGGTATGGGTCAGTGTGTAGGCGAAAATGCAGTGGTTCGATGGTTTGTACATGAAATGCAATGTCTGAGAAGCCTGTAGTACACCGAATGACCAGTAGGGGTCAGTGTGTAGGTGAAAATGCAGTGGTTCGTTGGTTTGTACATGAAAATGCAAAAACGTCTAAGACGCCTGTAGTACAACGAATGACCGATAGGGTTCAGTTTGTATGTGAAAAATGCGGTGGTTGGTTGGTTTTTACATGAAAGGCAATAATGTCTGAGAAGCCTGTAGTACACTGAATGACCGGTATGGGTCAGTGTGTAGGCGAAAATGCAGTGGTTCGATGGTGACCTGTACCTTCCCCTACTTCGACACTGCGGCTGGAGACTAAGTCCCGTTCGAAGATTCGAACACACATTCGAATGGGACTTTGTCATTCTGGTGTAAAATAGACCTACATTAGACAATGGAAGACCACTGAAACGCAACCCCGGTTTCACTTCGACACTTCGACAGAAGTCGAAGTGCGTTCGACTATTCAAACGCCGCCTTCGGATGGGACTTTGTTATTTTTCAGGGCAGAAATAGACCGACCGCACAGCCTGAATCTGTGGAACTGTTTTAGACATGCAAACAGGCGTGCAGTCGGTCCAAAGAGACATTTTAATATTTCTGGAACCCCTGAACGGATTTGTTAGAATTTTGAATTTGTTTTTCCCCAAGTTGTGTTGTTCATAAAAATATAAGTTTTATTCCTGTGTGATGAAAAGTCAGAAAGTTATAAAATGCATAAAAATTAAAAGTTTTAGCTTGGAGACAATTGAATAGATAAAGTAAGAAACTCAATTATCTCCCAAGCAGAGGGGAGGGAATCTGTGGGTTGTAACCATTGTTTGATTGGTTAACGTCTAATTGGTTGTGGGTGTCTCCCTTGCATGGGAGCACCACATAAAAGGAGAGTACCTGTCATTAAACCTCAGTTCTACTTTACCCTTCAAAACGTAGCTTTGCCTCGTTATTGAAAGGGAACCTAATCAGCTAATCACTTGCTCTTTTAAGAGCTCTACCTCTCTCTCTCTACTTGGATCCAGCTGATAGAAAGAAGGCTACTCCATTACTGCACAGCGTCTTTCCAGGAAAAAGGACGTCTCCAATGGCTGATACCCCCTCTCCACTGGGGTAGCCGTTGCAGGATCTTTCCTGGTAAAATATTTTATAAATAAAAAAAATATATTTTATAAATAAATAAATGTAGAAATCTTTTAATATCTGTCTTTGCTGTGAATAAAAAAGTGGGTCTGGGATGATTGAAAGGTTAACCACGTGTGGAGAGATAGGTGATTCAGAAAAATAAAAATGGGAGTTGGCAGGACACATATGGCATAGTCTAGAGCTGCAGTTCCCAACCTGTGGTACATGTACTTTCAGCGGTACAATCCAGTTCCCCCCAGTGGTACAAAAAAAACCTTCAATAATAGGGGTTTTACCAGTGCAGCTGCACTACACAGATTGGGAAGAGCAAGGTGAAGGGACATGTGTCATTTGGGGTCCGGTCATGCACTGCGGTGCTTTAACAGCATGATAGCGCCAGCTTTTATGGGAAAGCGGGAAGAAAGTGAGAGCCAGTCACTTCCTCCCACCTTACTCAGATCCAGCAGAGCATACGTGTATCTTTGTGTATGTGTCAGTGTTTATATCTCTATATGAATCAGTGTTTGTATCTATGTGTCTGTGTATATGTATGTGTTACAGTGTGTGTATCTGTATGTGTCAGTGTGTGTATATGTGTGTCTGTATTTGTATGTGTATCATTGTATCTGCATGTGTGTCAGTGTGTGTATCTGTATGTCTGTGTATCTGTGTGTGTGTGTCATTGCTTGTATCTGTGTATATGTATGTGTGTAGCTGTGTGCATCTGTATGTATGTCAGTGTCTGTATCTGTGTGTCGTGTATCTGCATGTGTAACAATGTATGTGTCTGTACATCAGTATATGTGTCAATGTTTATCTGTATGTGTCAATGTGTGTATAAGTGTGTCTATGCAACTGTATATGTGTCAGTGTTTGCATGTGTGTCATTGTTTGTATCTGTGTTTCAGTGTGTCAGTGTGTCAGTGTGTGTATAAGTGTGTGTCTGTACATCTGTATGTGTGTCAGTGTGTGTATTTGTACATGTGTCATTGTTTGTATCTTTGTGTCTGTACATTTGTATGTGTGTCAGTGTGTGTATATGTATGCATGTCAGTGTTTGTATTTGTGTATCTGAATGTGTGTATCAGTGTGTATATATACATAGTTATATACAATGATACAATAATAAAATCTCAAAAGGCAGTTTAAGAGATACATTTGAAACAAGAAATTTAAATAAGCTGTAGAATCTTTATAAACAAATCATTATATATCCCATAACCTTGGTAAGTAAAAAGGTTATAGAAACATAAGGTTAATAAGATTCAAAGCCATTGTTATTTTCATTGAAGTCCATAATAGTTTTGAAATTGCAACATGTAATGTTAGATTAAAAAGGAACAGAATGAACCTAGTTATCACAGTGATAACAATCACACTAAAGCAGTTGGAGTATCTGACTGTACATGCGTAATTGGTGCAATGTGCTATCTACACTTAATAAAGATTAATGTATATGTTCTCTCCTGTGTTCTTCTATAAACATACTGCCAACAACCATGTCTTCAAACTTTACATACATTAAAACTGTTACATAAATTCCTACATTTACTTAGGAGGGATGCAAGGAAAACTAAAATTAATAAAGATAAATAAAAAATGAAAACAATGAAAATTAGTACAGTGTTCCTTCTAAAAGCACCAACATGTGGTTTTCCATCAATATACAAACATAATTTTGATATAAGGCAATTCTACATCCTTTTCACCCAAGGATATACTGGTGCTTACATTAAAATATGTAATAAAACTGATCAAAATGATTTCAGAATATATGAAGATAGATACAGAAATAACACCCACTGTGTGCATTTAAAATCACGTGTCAAGGAGTTTTTATTGCTAGAGTCTGCTTTTCTGTAATTCTGGTAATCTGTTGATTAACCATTTCACCCCAAAGGTACATGTACATGTACTAATATTTATTTTGATTGCCACTGCAGGTAAACTGTAATTGACTGCCCCCTTATCACCCAACACTGTAATATGCAATGTATATGGGTGGATTACAAAGACCTAGACAGGCTACCACAGTAACTATCCAGAGTATAGAATATATACACATAGAGGAAGGAAGTAGATAAAGCAAAGCAACACATAGACTACTCAACTTTGAATTCTATGTGTCGTCTTGCTCAGAAATGCTTTAGACTTGAGAAAGGGAGGCTCTCCTGAAAGCTTGTCATAAAAAGATTATGTTAGTCCAATAAAAAAAGGTATTACAAGATACAAATTGTATCTGTTTTTTTAAAATCTATCTATATATATATATATATATATATATATATATATATTTATATAAACAAAGTAATATTTTGAACAACTAGAAAGTAGCAGTTAAAAAAGCCTTACACTTTATTGAAAAAAATATAAAAATTTCAATGCTCATATATATGAATCAGGTTATAATTTGTATATAGTGTTGTTTAATTGGATGTGGTGTAGATGATACAGATAAGCCAAAATGATTTTGAAGTCCTTTTCCCAGCTCGTCCAGTCTTGTTTTAGTGATTCTAAAAACACAGAGGGAGTCCTAAAGGCTAGTTCACAGCGCTTTGACTCGAATATGCTGCACAAGACCTCTGTTTTATGCTACCATATCACCTTACTTAGTTACCTTATTACATTATATGTGCTGCCCCCCACCTGATTAGCAAATAGCTTTGATCACATGTGCTATTACAGATAGTACATACACAATTTGCATATCAAGCTGACCTATAAGAGCAATCCTGATGTACATGTGATATTTTTTTTCTATCACTGAATATATGGTAAGCACCTATCTATTCACGTGATAGCCATACAATAAGCTCCCTAACTGGCACAATGGTTTCTTAAAAACAAAAACACTTGTTCACTGGAGCATTATTCCTATGTTATCTTTTATGGAGTTATCTATCTTGAGATGTTACTATAATAATTTTCTATTATCCCTGATCACAATCTTCTAAACCAGGAATAGGCAACATTTTGCACTCCAGATATTGTGGACTACATCTCCTTAAATGCCCATACAGTCATAATGCGGGCAATGCATCAGGGGAGAGGAAGTCCAAAACATCTGGAGTTCTGAAGATTGCTTACCTCTACACTGTCAAATACCTCGACACAGACACCTTTTGTACTCAAATTCACTAGATTTGAACATACATTGTCACTGCAGCAAGGCTTTAAACATTCTCTGATTCTGTAGAACAGATTTTAGGTTTCAGCAAATGTGTAAGCAAACAGGACATATGCCAAGGGTGAAAATAGCATGCCCTTGTCAACGCAGTACAAGTCTCTCCCCTGAACTTACAAAACAGACCAGAATTGTCAGAGGAAAAGACACTGCATGGGCACAGCACTTTAGACTGACCATTCTCAACCTTAGCTATCCTAAGAGAGTTTTGTCTGTTACAGAAACCTGGCATAAACACTGCAGGTGGCAACAAACACGCATCCTAAGTGTAAAAATAAGGTCCAGGGTGTCCAGGGTCATGTTTCATAAAAAGAAAATAAGCAGACATGACAAACCTGTCATAACTATTTACAGTGGAGTTGTGATTACAAAGCCTGACAGAAATCCAATTTTTTGGGAAATTCTATTTTCTATGAATCATTAGTGATAAAACATGAAAGATAGAGAACTAGATAAACTGAGTTTATAATTGAAATAAAAGCAAAACTTTATGTCGTTAAATAATTAAACAAAATACATACCATGTAGATTAACTTCAAAGCAAATAAAATGAGTCAATACTATAATTGTTGTTTAATTGACTTCTATACTACAGTGTTGCTGTGCCAGCAGCTAGACAATAATGAAGTGAATGAACTTGTATAATAGCTCCATCCAATGGATGTTACCTTTCAGTTCTTTTATGTTGGACCTGAAATGTACATCAGGCCTAACATCGACGTATTCACTAAATGGGTAAATGTGATGAATTTACAAGGGAATTAAATAGATGATTGTTCACTAAATGGGTAATTGTGGAGAATTGGCATGAAAATTAAATAAATTGATGGTTATTCACTAAAATGGTAAATGTGGTAAAGTGACAAGGAAATTAAAGAAATAGATGGGTTGGAAAAGCGTGGCCTCAGCTACTATCCTAATTCATTTTTTTGGGCCTATTTTTTGCAATTGTGTAATAAGATATTGGTGAGATCGCACAAAAAAAAAGTGAAACACTAGGAATAGAGGAAAATATTATCACAATTTTAAATATTATACACTCCAAGGAATGGGAGAGGTATGTTTATAAAGGCAGGTCTTAACTCCCATTGGTCCAGCCCAGTTTGGAATTGCCTATAATTTGTGGATGATAATTTACCTCTCTGATTTGACCACGAGAGTCATATTTGTGTGCTGAATAAATGCACGCTGTGTGTAAGCAAGCAGTATTGCATGGAATGCCGGAGGAAAGAGATAAGTGAGCAGCAGACTTGACAAGAAAGCGGGAAGCAGACCTGACATAATGTAGCAGACTCAGACTCTCAAGGTATCAATAGATAATGTATCAGTAGTGCAGGAGATTGGTTTTTCCAATCTTGTAACTTTATGCAGGAAGTGCAGGAAGAAAACCAAAACATGCTAAGGCAATTTTTATTGGATACAAAATAAAAATAATTAAATGAAACAGATTAGCTACAAGTAGACAGCACAACACAACACAATGTTATTGTCAAGATCATCTTCTTTTTACTCTATTACCACTTTTTATTTATTGTGTGCTCTCACCAATATTTTATTAAGAATTTGGGATTTCACTGCGTTGTGTGGAGTGATTCAACACATTTGTTTTTGCTGCGGCACTAAATATTCAAATAATTTTGCTATAACACTATTTTACTGTTTGCACTATCATTTTTTTTGTAATACTCATGTAATCTCCAAACAGTTCCCTGCTTAGTGAATAAACCTGGGGGATAAAGAAAGAGGATTCATCAATTAGTAACATTAAACAATATTAATGGATTTACAAGCAAGGGCATACCGATAAAAACCCTAAATGATAAATTCTTAAAATGGATGATATATTTAATATAGTTATTAAATATGAATGGCATCTATTTTCCATTATTCTTTCCTCATTTACAATAATTACTTAATAGATTGAAAGGTCTTAGAGTAAATGTCATTTTGAATATTAATTTTATTATATAAGGCACTCAACCTTCCAACTGTGTTTAATATGTTTCTAAATCAAGATCGAAAATGTTGATCAGGATACAGAGATTGTTTGAATAAACATGCTGGATAAGACCTATGAGTGCTCCTTTTTTCTGTGGTTTATATATATATATATATATATATATATATATATATATATATATATTGCGTCTTTCGCAAATGATCAACGTTAAATATAGTGAATATTTAAATATCTGTGAAAATTTTATTTTGAAAATAAATGCTTTAAAGTATTTATGTATTTCATAAGTTCATGGGTAAAGAATGGTCATACAACTCTTCATAGAGAACTAAAGTCACACTGGGTGCCTTAGCTAGTTATTATATAAAGACAAAGCAAAATATCTGTTTTATCAAGTCATGATTTGTTTTTTTACTTTGGTCATTAACGGTCACAAACAATATTCTTCTGGCACTGTTCTGGTATCAAATTTATGCTAAAATACTATTAACTAAGAGTATATTTTGGATGTGAAGTCATAGAAATGATTCCCAACTGTAGTGAACCCAGAAAAATAAAGTGCAATATAATAATAATACTTAACTATATTCACCATGTTTTTTTCCCAATATCAGGTAAACTATGGAACATTGAAATTTTAAAGTAATTATATTCATTCAGAAGTCAAATTGCTGGCATTGTTGGTAAAGAGCATTGAGTTCTTCCTAACGTTTGGGCATAACTCCTTTTATGAAGAACTAGTACATTGACCTGTAAGAATAATTTGTATAATTATTTTAAAAAGTCAATAAGAATTGTCCTTGTGAATGAATTTAGCATCTTTATAGACTCATTGAACTGTTAAAAGAACACTTAAATCCCCTTAAGCACTTCAACTTTTACAAGCAAATGATGGTGTAAATTTAATCACAGCATATGGTTTATCACAGCTTTCAAAGTATGCCAATATTGGTGCATGCAACACTAATCCTAATACTAATCCTAATGCAGGAGTAAAATAGCTAACAGTAAAACCTATTGCTTGAACATCTTTCAGATATTCTTTTAAAAAAGTACACATTCCAGTCATTCCATCTAATGGGGCACCTGGAGCAGAGAGGTGTCATGCTGGTCTGAAATCTGAATACACAGGGTGGCCCAAAAAATAGGTATACAGTTGAATCAATTAAATTCATCACAACAGATTATATGGGTACGTGTACACACTGATGCACAACAAAATGGCAGTTCAATTTCAGGCATTTCAATATTAGTGCGGCAGTTAGAAAGAATAGTGGAGGGCAGAAAAATATTTGTTTTTCTTTACTGTTATTGTGAATAATGACAGCAAACATTATTCACAAGAACAAAGAAAGTGGATTCTAAAGCTGTACTGGAAGACTGAAAATGCAGAGTGGGTGTGCAAAGTGTTACAAGAAGCATTTGACACTGCTCCACTAACACGTCTGGCAATTTATCATATCATTACTCTCCTTACTTCTGCTCATTCTGCTTTCCTCATAGTGCCTACTCATAGGAGCAATGCTCTATCTTCTCCTCTTTTCCTTTTCTCTTATCTCCCTCAGCATCAAAATATCTCCTTACACCCACTTCCCTCAACAACACAATCACATTAACATGAATCCCTCTCTGCTACAATTCCCCCTTCTCTCATCTCATGCCCTGCACTCATTTCTCTATTCTCTCTCTCCTGCTCCCACCCAATCTCATCCTAGATCCGGCCCATATAAAACCCATTCATACCTCCTACTTCGAGCAGCTGGTGACGTCTCTCACAACCCGGGGCCCTTCACCTCATCTGCTAACACTAAGACAGCCAGAAATCACCCAAACCTCATCCACATACCCTGCAGTTTATCCTCCTTTACCAACATTCAGTGTTCACTCTGGAACTCCTGTTCAATCCTTAGTAATATCAAATCAACAGCTATCACAACCTTGTCATCTCTAACTCACTTACTATACTGGCACTCACTGAGACCTGACTGTCCCCCTCTGATACCGCTACTCCCACTTCTTTATGTTTTGTGTGGACTACAATTCTCCCACACTCCCAGACTCAAGTGTAAAGGCGGCAGTGTAGGCATCTTTCTCTCCCCTCAATGTACCTTTCAACCTATCCTCCCTGTCCCTGCCCTTTCCTTTACTTCCTTTGAAGTTCACACTGTCTGCCTATTTAAGCCCACTTCTTTAAGAATTTACATCATATACCGCCCCTCACCTTGGTCATCCTAGATAATTCATTGAACACTTTTCTTCCTGGCTACCACACTTTCTATCCTCTAGCACTCCCTCCCTCATACTTGGGGACTTTAACATCCCAATCAAAAACCTCAACTGCCCTGCTCTCTATAACCTCCTTCTTTGGCCTCTTGCAGTTGCCTAGTTCTGCAACCAGGGCCGGCCTTAGGGGTGTGCGAGCTGTGCGGCCGCACAGGGCGCCATGTATCAGGGGGCGCCGTCCGGGATTTAAAAAAAAAAAAAAAATATATATATATTTTTTTTTTTAAATTTGCAGCGGGGGCGGAGCTTACCGTGCGGCGGGGGCGGAGCTAAAAGCGCCGGAAAACTGCTGCAGGGGAAGCAGGAAGGAGTCCCTGCTTCCCCACCAAACAGTCACCAGGAGCTGCACTGCCTCCACAATGAACTCCACAGGGATTGTCAGGTGAGTGTGACTGTCTGCCTCTGTGTGTCTGTGTGTATGACTGTGTGTGTCTGTGTGTATTACTGTCTGCCTCTGTGTGTGTCTGTGTGTATTACTGTCTGTGTCTGTGTGTATGACTGTCTGCATGTGTGTGTCTGTGTGTGTGTGTGAGACTGTCTGCCTCTGTGTGTGTCTGTGTGTGTGCATATGACTGTCTGCCACTGTGTGTATTACTGTCTGCCTCTGTGTGTGTGTCTGTGTGTATGACTGTCTGCCTCTGTGTGTATGACTGTCTGCCTCTGTGTGTCTGTGTGTATGACTGTCTGCCTCTGTGTGTCTGTGTGTGTGTGTGTGTATGACTGTCTGCCACTGTGTGTCTGTGTGTATTACTGTCTGCCTCTGTGTGTGTGTCTGTGTGTATTACTGTCTGCCTCTGTGTGTGTGATTGTGTGTATGACTGCTTCTGTGTGTATGACTGCCTGTGTGTGTCTGTGTGTATGACTGTCTGCGTGTCTGTCTGTGTGTATGACTGTCTGCGTGTGTGTATGTGTGTATGACTGTCTGCCTCTGTGTGTGTCTGTGTGTATGACTGTGTGTGTCTGTGTGTATTACTGTCTGCCTCTGTGTGTGTCTGTGTGTATGACTGTGTGTGTCTGTGTGTATTACTGTCTGCCTCTGTGTGTGTCTGTGTGTATTACTGTCTGTGTCTGTGTGTATGACTGACTGTCTGTCTGTGTGTGTGTGTGTGTGTGTGTGTGAGACTGTCTGCCTGTGTGTGTGTGTGTGGATGTCTTCCTGTGTGTGTGTGGCCGTCTGACTCTGTGTGTGTGTGTGTGTGTCACATACAACCAATACACGCATATCACACACTGTTAATACACCCATTACAAATATCACACATAGCACACATATCACACACAGTCATCACATACACAGACAACACAAACATTACAGCATACATGGATGACGGGGGGGGGGGGGGGCGCTGTGAAGATTTTTCGCACAGGGCGTCTAAATGCCTAAGGCCGGCCCTGTCTGCAACTCATACAGCAGGAAACATCCTTGACCTTATCTTCACCAACCTCTGTACCACCTCTAATCTCCCCATTGTTCCATTTCCTTTGTCTGACCACCATCTGCTAACATTTGACATCAGCATACCCAAGTTTCACCACTCTCAACTCTCCAATCTTGCAGAAACCTCAACTGCCCACTGTTCCATCAACCCAAACACCTATTTCACACTTCTTCACCCTTTTACTCCCCCTCCTTCTACCACCTTGTCCACCACAAACTTTGCATCTCACTTCACTGAGAAGATCTCTACAATCAGAGTAGAGATCTCTATTTTTTCTCTTTCCCCTACCAATACATCCCCCAACCCCACTTCCTCCACCATTCTACACTCATTCACACCTGCTACAGCAGAAGAGGTTTCTGCTCTGCTCCAGTCCTCCCACCCCACAACCTGTTCCCTCGATCCTATTCCCTCGTATCTCATGATCATCAACAGCTTCTTTGTATTCTCTGTAATTTTCGTCTAAGGGATACTGCTCTCTTCTGGTGCTCCTCCTACCTCTCCCAGCACTCTTTCAGTGTTTCTTTCTATGACTCTGCCTCTTCCCCCCAACCACCCTCTGTCGGGGTCCCCCAAGGTTCTGTACTTGGTCCCCTACTGTTCTCTATATATACTGCCTCCCTTGGTAAATTCATCAGCTCTAAAAAATACCTACTAAGCCATCAGTGAATACTTTTCTAACAACCTACTTTGTATCCCTACTTTTACCCTTTGTGTCACTATACCCCTCTCCCTCTAAAATGTAAGCTCATTGAGCAGGGCCCTCTACCCTCTCTGTTCCTGTACGTCCAGTTGTCTGGTTACAATTACATGTATGTTAGTCCACCCAATATACCGCACTACCCAATCTGATGGCGCTATATAAATAATAAAATAATAATAATAATAATAATGAAGCAAAGCGTGTATAAGTTAATATACTGAGATCTGGACATCCTAGGACATCTATGACAGAGCAAAATGAGATGAGAGTCTCATTGACATTTAAGAACTGTCGGAAAAAATCCACACAACGTGTGTCTTTGCAGCTGTCCATGCCAAGTACGCATTGCAACCTTTAATGCATAAATTTAAATTGAAGCTGCACTGTCCAAGACTGCTACATGGTCTTCTGGATAATGGCCTAGACCATCAATTGCGATTTTCTGAGATGATCTGTAACCAAACCTCTAACAAACTAGACCTTTTTAATAAGATTTTTCAAATTGTCATGCCACATGAACAGGCATAGCTGTGTTTATTGGGCAGATGAAAATTCTAATTTCACTATCACATCTCAACTGAACCAGACAGATGTTACAGTGTGGGGTGCAATGTCCAGTGAAGGTGTTGTAGGATGGCTTCTCTTCTATAGAACTGTGGATAGTAATAATTACCTAAACTTGTTGCACAACATAGTAGTGCCACAATTCCGAACCGAAAGACTAACTTCGCCAAACTGCTCTTCTTACAAGATGGGGCACATCCTCATTATGAACACAAAGAGTATACTGACTAATTACAGATAAAAAATCTATATAATAGAAGGGGTCCTAGGTGAACCTCACTGATCACCCAAATAGTGAGACAAAAAACAACAAAGTGGAACCCACATCTAATGAGCATACGATATATGTATACAACCTGGGAATTAGACCAGAGTGAAATATTCTATATACAATGATAGTAGGATCTAGAAAAACAAAAATTGAAGATCATAGCATAACACTGTTATGTGTAATAAGTGAATACGTGATAGTGATATCTAACTCACAAACGAAGATAGAAATCAGGCCTCTCACCCCCTTGGGGTATATGAAGTATGAACCTTGATAGCCGCTTCAAATGTACAATTCAAGGAGGTATGAATCTTTAAGAAGTGGATAAAAGAAAACCATACATAGTGAAGTATGTTTATAAAAGTTACAAAAAGGATTTATTAGATACACTTACAAACAGAAGGGAATTCTGAGCATATCTCCACTCTCTGTGGAACTCCAGAGCAGCATGGAACAAACAGCACGATTCCAAAGAGGAGTAGCACGACCAAGAGATCAAAATACAATAAAATATAAAATAAAATTAAGAACAACTTGAGTCCATATATCCAACGCGTTTCGTCCAGATAAAATGTGAGGGACTTCTTCAGGGATATGTAGAGGATCGTATGAAGGAAGATCTTCTTATACCCGTTGCAATTCTTCATAATGCCGATCACCGGCGGCGTGCGTTTCAGTGTGGAACGCACAAACATATTTCCTGTGACGTACATCCGTTTGTTGAGCGCATGCGTGTTAGGAATCTAAGAGTAAAAACGCTCGAGACTCGAGCATATGTAGACACAAAAGAAAGGGGGAGATCAAAACACCAGAGATCTAAATATCCCATAAATATGTCGTGTAGTTACAATAACATAGTTAGAATTATACAGAACCCCAGAAATTATGGTATATAACCGATTTAGAATTACGTACATGTACTGAACAAATGCACAATACATCCAGCGTCAGTTCCAATGTGTACATGGGTGCGCAAGCAGGTTGACAAAACACCCAATATACGCATCCATGTACACAAGCGATGACGAACTGGAACAAATAAGATTATAAAATTACAGAACAACCATCTAAGTATGTATATATATCTTATAGTACAAATAAAACAAAACATTGCATGAATATTATATACATACATATGTCGGTAAATGAACAAGAAATTAGAAAATACAAGAAGAAAACCAGTCTATACCAATGGATATGGCCAGCAGTCAAAATATCTATATAAGACCTTGAAGATCTATTTCAGCATTCAAGCCAAAATGTAGCGTCTTTAATGTATAAATCCAAAATGCTTCTTGTCGGATTAATTGTTGGAGCTTATCTCCTCCTCTGCAACCCAGTGTGATATGTTCGATACCAAAAGCCTGGAAATTTTCCCAACGAAAAAGGGGACATGAATTACAATGTTTAGGAACACTGTGATCCAAAGTACCCCTCTTAATGTTGTTAAAATGCTCCAAAATTCTGATGTGGAGTTTTCTGGTGGTACGACCCACATATTGGGCTCCGCATCCACACTGGAGTATATAGATAACAAAAGTGGTAGAACACTGTATGTGTTTTTTAATTACATATGTTTTATTAGTCTGAGTACTAACAAAGCTAGTAATTTTTCTTTTTTGATGTTTGCACGTGGAACAGTGTCCACAACAATAGAAACCTTTAAGGGGTTGCAGAAAAGAACCAGAAGTAGATGAAGGAAGTGCAGGAAGAAGGCTAGGAGCCAATTTGTTTTTTAAATTGGCCGCTCTTTTGTATATAATCATGGGCTTATCGGGAATAATCTCTTTGAGTACGCTATCACGTTGTAAAATGTACCAATACTTATTTAGAATCTTTTTGATTTTATTGGCATGTGGGTTATATTGGGTGATAAATGCAAATTGAAATTTATTGTTCTTAGAGTCAGCTGTATTATTGCTTTTAATGTGTTGTTTTTTAAAATGATTTTTTAAGAATGTATTTCTGTCTGTAGTCAATATATTTTGTATATCTGTGTTGATTTGGTCCTGATTATAGCCCTTCTCCAAATAGCGTGCCTTTATTACTTGAGCTTGTTCTACAAATGTAGCGTTATCTGAACAATTCCTCCTGAGTCGAACTAACTGGCTTCTTGGTACATTGGAAAGCCAGGGGGGATAATGGGCACTCGACAAGTCTATGGCATTGTTACAATCAGTTGGTTTGAAAAATGTCTTGGTTTGAAGCTGGTTTTGCTCTATATAGATAGTAAGGTCTAAGAAATCCAAGGACACTAAGCTTGTGTTATAAGTGAATTTAAGATTATAATCATTCGAATTGACATGATTAAAGAAAAGATCCAAACTTTCCATGGAGCCCTCCCAGATGATGAGCACATCATCTATGTAGCGCCGCCATAGGACCAGATTAATAATATATAATATAATAATAATAATAATAATGAAGCAAAGCGTGTATAAGTTAATATACTGAGATCTGGACATCCTAGGACATCTATGACAGAGCAAAATGAGATGAGAGTCTCATTGACATTTAAGAACTGTCGGAAAAAATCCACACAACGTGTGTCTTTGCAGCTGTCCATGCCAAGTACGCATTGCAACCTTTAATGCATAAATTTAAATTGAAGCTGCACTGTCCAAGACTGCTACATGGTCTTCTGGATAATGGCCTAGACCATCAATTGCGATTTTCTGAGATGATCTGTAACCAAACCTCTAACAAACTAGACCTTTTTAATAAGATTTTTCAAATTGTCATGCCACATGAACAGGCATAGCTGTGTTTATTGGGCAGATGAAAATTCAAATTTCACTATCACATCTCAACTGAACCAGCCAGATGTTACAGTGTGGGGTGCAATGTCCAGTGAAGGTGTTGTAGGATGGCTTCTCTTCTATAGAACTGTGGATAGTAATAATTACCTAAACTTGTTGCACAACATAGTAGTGCCACAATTCCGAACCGAAAGACTAACTTCGCCAAACTGCTCTTCTTACAAGATGGGGCACATCCTCATTATGCTTTTTCAATAAGGGACTAGCTTGACAACACCTTCACACAGCATTGGATCGGATGACATGGCAGCAGAGGCGGCTCTCTAATTAGGCGGTTTAGGCGGCCGCCTAAGGCCTCGCGCTGTGTGGGGCCTCGCGGCCGCCTAAACCGCCATAGGGCAGACTGACATGTCGGGTCCTTGAGGACCCGACACAGGAGGGGGCCCGGCGGCTTCCCCTGTATGCCGCCGGGTGCGAGGCCCCTCCTGTCAGTCTGGCCGGGAGAGCCAGCCTTCAGTCTGCAGCTCCGCTGGGTGTGAGCTGCAGACTGAAGTGTCTCACGATCTCTAGCCAATCAGAGCGTTGCCGCGGGTTACCACGGCAACGCTCTGACTGAAGATCACGAGACCTTCACCATGTGGTCTGCAGCTCCCAGCAGAGCTGCAGACCGGAGAGCCCACTGGATCACCACTGAGTCTGACTTCCACCACTGGACCACCAGGGAGTCAGCCACCACTGGACCACCAGGGAAAAAGGTACCTGCCACCCCACCTGTCACACTGTCACGCCATCTGCCACCCCCTCACCCAGTCACCCTGCCACCCCACCTGTCACCCCCCTCACCCTGTCACCCCATCTGTCACCCAGCCACCCCACCAGTCACCCCATCTGCCACCCCACCTGTCACCCCCCTCACCCTGTCACCCCCTCTGCCACCCTGTCACCCCATCTGCCACCCTGCCACCCCACTCACCCAGTCACCCCATCTTCCACCCCACCTGTCACCCCCCTCACTCAGCCACCCCACCTGTCACCCCCTCACCATGTCACCCCATCTGCCACCCCCCTCACCCAGTCACCCCATCTGTCACCCTGCCACCCCACCTGTCACCACCCTCACCCTGTCACCCCATCTGTCACCCTGCCACCCCACCTGTCACCCCCCTCACCCTGTCACCCCATCTGTCACCCTGCCACCCCACCTGTCACCCCATTTGCCTACCCCTCACCCTGTCACCCCATCTGCCACCCCACCTGCCACCCCCCTCACCCTGTTACCCCATCTGCCACCCTGTCACCCCCTTCACCCTGTCACCCCATCTGCCACCCCACCTGTCACCCCCTCACCCATCTGCCACCCCCTCACCCAGTCACCCCATCTGCCACCCGACCTGTCACCCTGCAACCCCACCTGTCACCCCATCTGCCACCCTGCCACCCCCTCACCCTGTCACCCCATCTGCCACCCCACCTGTAACCCCCCTCACCCTGTCACCCCATCTGCCACCCCACCTGTCACCCCATCTGTCACCCAGCCACCCCACCTGTCACCCCCCTCACTCAGCCACCCCACCTGTCACCCCCCTAACCCAGTCACACTACCTGCCACCCCACCTGTCACACTGTCACCTCCCTCCCCCTGCCACCCACCTGTCACCACTCTCTCACCCTGCCACCCCCTCACTTTGTCACCACCCTCACCCTGCCACCCCACCTGTCACCCCCTCACCCTGCCACCCCACCTGTCACCCCCTCACTTTGTCACCCCCTCTCACCATGCCACCCTCCTGTCACCTCCTCTCACCATGTCACCCCCCTCTTACTCTGTCACCCACCCTGTGACTCCCCCACTCTCACCCCCCCTCCCCCTTCCACCCCACCTGTCACCCCCCCTCACCCGGTCACACCCCTCACCCTGCAACCACCCCACCTGTCACCCCCCCTCACCCGGTCACACCCCTCACCCTGCAACCACCCCACCTGTCACCCCCTCACCCTGTCACCCCACCTGTCACCCTTCTCTCAACCTGCCACCCCACCACCCCACCTGTCACCCAGCAAACCCATCTGTCACCCCACCTGTCACCTTCCTCACCCATTCTCACCATGCCACCTCCCTCTCATCCCCTCTCACCTTGTTACCCCACCTGTCACCCCCTCACCCTGTTACCTCCCTCTCACCCTGCCACCTCACCTGTCACCCCTTCTCACCCCACCTGTCACCCCCCTCGCCCTGTCACCCCACACTATGTCACCCACCCTTACTCTGTCACCTCACCCTGCCACTCCCCAAACAATATGTCACCCCCTCTCAGCCTGTCACCCCACCTCACATTGTCAGCCCCTAACACAATGTCATCCCCTCTCACCATGTCACTCCACCTCACATTGTCAGCCCCTAACACTATGTCACCCCCTCTCACCATGTCATCCCACCTCACATTGTCAGCCCCTAACACTGTCACCCCACCTCACACTGTCAGCCCTTATCCCTATGTCACCCCACCTTACACTGTCAGCCCCTCACACTCTATCACCCCACCTCACACTCTGTCAGCCTCTCACACTCTGTCAGCCTATCACACTCTGTCACCCCCATCACACTCTGTCACCCCATCACACTCTGTCACCCCATCACACTCTGTCACCCCATCACACTCTGTCACCCCCCTTTCACTCTGTCACCCCCCTACACAATGTCACCCTGCCTCTCACACTAGGTCTCCCCCCTCTCAGTCTAGGTCTCCCCCCTCTCACTCTAGGTCTCCCCCTCACACACTAGGTCTCCCTCCTCTCACATTATGCCACCCATTCACACTCTGTCATCCCCCTACACAATGTCACCCTTCCTCTCACACTAGGTCCCCCCCCTCACACACTAGGTCACACCCTGTGTCACCCACCCGTACTCTGTCACCTCACCCTGTCACCCCACCTCACACTTTCACCCCCTCACACTGTCACCCCCTCTTATTCTGTCACCCACCCTCTTACTCTGACACCCCCCTCTTATTCTGTTACCCACCTTCACTATGTCACTCTCTCACTCTGTCACACCCTCTCACTCTGTCACACCCCTTTACTAATGTAACCCTCTCACACTGTCACCACCCTCATACTCTGTCACCACCCCTCACACTATGTCATTTCCCCCACACACTCTGTCACCACTCTCTGTGCACACTGACACCCCTCCATACACACTGTCTCTCCCTCCGCACACACGGGCACCACTCTCCGCACTCGGGCACCTCCCTTCATTCTCACTGTCAATCCTCAACACTCTGGCACCCACCTCCATACACTTTGGTACCCTCCTGCTCTTCTACACTCGCCCTGCCACAGTTACCCCTTTACTCACCCTGTCACTGTCATAAAACATAGCTCCACCATAAACTCAGTGCCAAAGGCCAGTCAGTACACAAACATACACATGCTCAGAGAAACATGCATACATATACAAGTATACTCACGGCCAGACACACACTCTCAGGCACACAGAGGTAGACAATGCAACAATGTATACTTAGACTAGCTCTCTATATCCAGTGCCGCAAGCTCCCTCTTCAATATATCTACAGCTTCTTATACACACAAATCAACTGCTATTTTTTCAATAATGGTGTTAGTGGGGGCCTCATGTATGAGTCTCGCCTAAGGCCTCGCCAAGTCTAGAGCCGCCACTGCATGGCAGCATTGAAGACTTTGAAAGAGTTCATCTTGGAATCATTTGTGGACATTGATTTGGACCGGAATTTGTGTCTTACTGTGTGTCAGTACAAGACAGGTTTGAGGAATGTTGCAACATTGATACTAGACTTTTAGAGCACTTATGAGATAAAATAGTGTTAAACAAATATAAGTGCAATAATATAATAAAATGCAAATAAATATACCTACATTTGGTCCATTCTGTATAAAAAAAAAAGAGAAATCATGGGCATACCCGGAAAATGCATTCCGTAATGGCAGTACAGCTGAAAAGACCAATATTAAGGCAAAATTTGCATTAAGTGAACAGCGTACTCATAAAAAAAACAAAAACAAAAAACAATCTGATATGACAGCCACTAGTTTCAAACTAATCAGTATCAGAGGAAGAACATAGAAGTATAATTCTAAAAACGACATCATAAGGGCACAGGTAAGATATTTGAACTGTCTAAATAAAATATTTCCAACCAGAGAATATTTATAGAATTTGCAAAGATGATTACAGAGTTTGGAAAGAAGATGATGGGGTAAACAGAATAGCTTCACAGCCAGCTTTCAAAAGACATGCTTTAAATTGGCGTCTAAAATGGGAATGATTCCAGAGGCATTATTTTCCTGTTACAGGTCCCCAGCTGTACAGCATAGCGAATGTTTGAATCATGGCAATAAACAATCATCTGGTGAAAGGTCTGCGTCCAAATTATTCTTCCTTGTCATCAAGTAAATCTGTCTAATGCTAATTGTTAACAAAAATAACATACATTCTTCTTCCTCCTTAATAATTTAAGTTTTGATCACCTGCTCAGATAGTAACATGTGCTTCTGCCCCCCCCCCTTTGCACCCTAGTAAAACTGCTCTAATATGCATTTTCTCCCCATATAAACAATACCACTATATTACAAATATAAAGAACTATACAATATTGACTTGTTTTTAATACATTAGGAGTATTGTATTAATTAACCTTCTTTCTATTATATTTAGATTAATATAGATTATTTGATTGATATGACCTTAAGAGATATGAAATATAGTGTCATTAATAGGTTTCACTAATAGTTGATATTATGTTATAACTAACACTGAATTATATATAGGCACTTACTTACTTGGATAATAATTATATATTATGATGTTGTTTATCTGTTTTATTATTATTATTATTATTATTATTATCGCAACTTATATAGATTCCATAGCGCTTTGCAATATTGTGAGAGGGGTGATTTAACTATAAGTAGAACAATTACAAGAAAACTTACAGGAAGAGGACACTGCTCAAATGAGCTTACAGTCTATAGGAGGTGGGGTATACAACACATAAGGCCAGGAAGTATCAATCAAATAAGGTGGGAGTGAAGCAGAGCTGGAGGAGAGAGTAGAGTGCTGCCATTTGGGAGAGAGCAAGAGACAGGTACGTAAGGTAGAGGTTACTCTGGGAGGCCATAGGCTTTCCTTAAGAGATGGGTTTTAAGGCACTTCTTAAATGATTGAAGACTAGGAGAGAGTCTGATGGGGGTAGGCATGCTGTTCCATAGGAAGGGAGCTGCTCGCGAGAAGTCCTGCAAGCGCAAGTTGGCCATACGGGTGCGAGCAGCGGACAGGAGAAGGTCACGGGCAGAGCGGAGGGACCGAGAAGGGGCATACCTATGGATCTGTGAAGAAAAATTAGAGGGGATATAATTGTTCAGTGCTTTATATGTATGGGTTAGAACTTTGAATTGACTCCTATAGGACACAGGAAGCCAATGTAAGGACTGACAGAGGGGTGAGGTGTGAGAGGACCGACTAGAGAGGAAAATCAGTCTGGCGACGGCATTCATTACAGACTGCAGAGGGGCAATACGGCTTTTGGGAAGACCAATCAGGAGAGGGAAATTATTATGCGTGCTATGTTTTTAAGTTGGAATCAACAGGATTCTACAACATACTGGATGTGAGGCTCAAAGGTGAGTCAAGTATGACGCCAACACAGCGTGCTTGCAAGGATGGACTTATGAGGATACCACTAACTTGAAGGGAGAGCGAGAGAGGAGGATCAGTATTAGGAGGAGGAAAGACAAGGAGTTCAGTTTTAGAGAGATTGAGTTTCAGAAAGCGGGAGGACATCCAGTCAGAGATGGAAGAGAGGCAAGCAGTGACACGTTGCAGGACGGAAGGGGAGAGGTCCAATAGATAGGTAGTGGAATCCAAAAGAGGCAATAAGTTTGCCAAGAGAGGCAGTGTAAAGAGAAAATAGAAGGTGACCAAGCACAGAGCCTTGGGGGACTCCAACCGAGACAGGGCGAGGGGAGGAAGTATCCTTGGAAAAGAAACACTGAATGAGCATTGGGAAAGTTAAGAGGAAAATCACGAGAGGACAGAGTCACAGAGACCGAGCGATTGAAGATTTTGAAGAAGGAGAACATGATCAAAGGTGTCAAAGGCAGCAGAGAGGTCAAGAAGAATTAGCATGGAGTAGTGGCCTTTGGATTTTCACTGCGATTAGGTCGTAAGTAATTTTGATAAGCACAGTATCAGTAGAGTGGAGAGGGCGGATGCCAGGCTGAAGAGGGTCAAGGAGAGAGTTGGAATTGATGAAGCAAGACACACGGGTAAAGTCAAGTCTTTCCAGCTTTGAGGAAAAAGGGAGCAGGGATAAAGGGCGATAGTTAGAGGGGGAGGATGGGTCATGAAATGTTTTTTTTTTAGGATAGGTACTACAGTGGCATGTTTAAGGTCAGCAGGGACAATGCCAGAAGAGAGAGAGCAGTTGAAGATGTGTGTTAAGGTAGGCACAAGACAAAGGGAGAGAGATCTGATGAGGTGAGACAGGAAAGGATCGTGCGGGCAAGTGGTGGGCCAAGATGAAAGGAGAAGCTCAGCCACCTCTTGTTCAGTAGCCGGAGAGAAAGACTGAAGGATAGAAAAGCATGATCTACGTGTGGTTGAGAAAGAGAACCGCAAGGTGGGGAGAATTCATTCCTTAGCTGTTCAATCTTGTCACTAAAGTAGCATGCAAAGCTATCGGTTGAAAGGCTGGTTTGGGGGGTGGTTACATCAGGGCAAAGAAGAGAATTAAAGGTGTCAAAGAGCATGAACTAATGAGAGCGGAAAAGTATGACTGTTTGGCGAGGGCAAGGGCTGCGCTAAATGAACACAATATGAATCTATAATGGAGAAAGTCTGACTGGGTGCGAGATTTCCTCCAAGAGCGTTCAGCACAACGGGAGCTACTTTGCAGATAGCGTTTTGATTTAGTATGCCACGGTTGGGGGTGTGTGTTTGGAGCGGGGCTGCAGCATTCGACGCAGAGGTTTGCTAAATGTCTTTAAGTGACTTTACTTGAAAATTTGATAGACTCTGGTTTCATCCACTGAATTCACTGTGAATCACGTTAATTCCTTAGCCAGGATAAAATGTGCTTTTTCCTAGATGATAAAAAATCGTAACATAACTTCCCATGGGAAAGCATTGGATTGGCTAAAAATCGGCAATTCTGATGACGTCACCAAAGGGGCCGAGTCAGTACCAGCGGACCCGCACAATGCTGGAAACAAGGTGATTTTTTCATGCTTTTAAGGGGTGTAAAGGGGGGGCAAGCCACTTTAATGGTGGGTTTTGCACTATAGGGTCTGGAATACATGGTTGTGTTCCTGATCCAATAGTGTTCCTTTAAGTAAAAAAAAAAACAATACTCACCTGCTTGGAGGATCAGACAAGAAAGAGAGCTTTGAATTGCTGAGATTTTTATTTTTAACCTATGATGAGAGATGATTGATGGGAAGAAGTCATTTCACCAACCGTACCTTTGCATTCCAAATGGTTATACTATGGTTTAGATATACTGTAGTGTTGTTTTATTTTTGTTGTTGCTGGGAGTAAAAGAAAGAGATAAGTATAATAATTACTTATGTGTCTTGTAATAAAATGATACATTAACAAAGAATGCAATTATGCTTGAAGTACATGGCTGTTGATATACTCTGGAGAAGAACTGTGCTCGTCAGCAATACCAGAGTGGAGATTGTACCACTTCACATTACACTTTAGGAGCCACTGTATAGGCTCTATAACATGTGACTGCATCTATATCATATCTCATTTTACCTATATTATACATACAAAGTTCACTATATTAGTCTATCTGTGTGTTTTTATTATATAAACTATATAAACCCTGGATTACTGACTGGAACCAAGGGACACAACAAGAATCCATAAGCATGGATTGTGCCGCTCATGCGCATAGAAGTGGAGCTCTTGATGGCTTCATCCATTTCTAAGTATATCGCTTTGCATATAATATCTGAAAATACTGTGAGATGTTCCTCTTTCATTTAAAAAAAAAACAAAAAAAAACACATAGATTTGGCTATGCAAGCTATTGACATTTAAGCAACTCCAACTCATTTGAACCACTCAGTTTGTTTGGTTTTACAAAAAGCAATGGAAATTGCACACAGTTGAATGCTAGAGATGATAAAAAACTGGTAAATAGCATCACATGTCCCTGAGAAACTGGCCCACTAATAATGAATGATGACTGACTTGATAAGCTGTTGAGAGCAGGTGAACATGTGAAGAATTTAGTTGGTTCGTGAAATCTATCCAGTCTAAGAGCACCTCAGACATGGTCGTTATGCCCCAACCGAGAATTTCATCTGAATTGTTTTTTCAGTGTATAATAGTTTATAAATCTTACAGGGTATGGGGCAAAAACCATTTGTTGCTGTATGGACCATTGGGACTGCAAAATCTAGATAGTGTTCATGCTATTTAACATTGTCTTGGTTTTGCAATTTAGGCCCTGAACGGGCCTGAATCAGACTGAATTTCATAGTGACAAAATATTTCTAGATTGCCTAAATCCTGTCTGAATGCGTCAAATCCAAATATTCAAATAGTTAAATTGGGGCCTGGATTTAAAAAGTATCTGAATTATTTGACTACAGGCAGGATTAAAGGTCAGCGAGCAAATAGTTAAAAACCATTGGTGGTGCAGGCTAACTATGTAGTGGCTTAAATAAACAAAAGTAAAATAAAAAAAAATGAAATGTTTATGGGGTCAATAAGAACCCCAGGTTTTCAATATCCACATTCCCAAATAACGTGGCAGATGGGGCTTATCTACTAAACATTGCTATTGCTGCCCATTAGCTAGAAAGGTCTCATCCCTTGTGACATAACGAGTGAGGGAACATAGTACTCCCATGGTGCTCCCACACATGACCTTGGGTGAGGGCTACTTGATAAAATAAATAGGGACATCTTTATGTACACCCTACTCCCATTAGGTATTTTTAAGTACTCCACCCTTGGGTGGATGGGCTTATAGGGGAGGGCTATGTCCCCAACTTTATTTCACAAGCCCTATTCCTATTGGATGGGGCCTTTCTAGTGACTGGGTGGGGTTCAGATGAATCGTATGGAAAATAAAGAATGTAGAAGATTCACAAATTTTAATCCAAACACTGAATGCATCCGGTTGATTGCTGCAGATTCGATTGGGGAGACCGATTCTGACCATATTTGGCTTTAATAAATATGAAAATTGCCATTGTGGTTGGAATTCAATTATTTTCACTGGATTAACCCCATTAGACTTAGTCAGTTAACAAAAACCCTAAAGGCAATGTGCAAAGGTTGTGAGTTCAAGTACTACCTCAGTAATCTTTTTTTTTATCTACTTATTCTGTGCACTTCACACAGAATGGGATTTCACTCCCTGAATTGTGATTTTTTTTTTGCCCATTCTTTATTTTTCCACAAGTATAATGTGGTTATAAGAATGTATATTCTCTTAATATATTTAGTGAATGTTATTGATAGACACAATATTTTGATTTCACTTAGTGAATAAGTTTAATTTCTTATTCGAATTCACTCCACAAAATCAGGAAAATTTCTTCTGAAAAAAAAATGTATTTACTCTATGTAGAAACATAGAAACATAGAATGTGACGGCAGATACATACTTTCATTAGTCCCTGGCCTTATCTTATAGTTAGAATAGCCTTATGCCTATCCCATGCATGCTTAAACTCATTTACTATGTTAACCTCTACCACTTCAGCTGGAAGGCTATTCCATGCATCCACTACCCTCTCAGTAAAGTAATACTTCTTGATATTATTTTTAAACCTTTGCCCCTCTAATTTAAAACTATGTCCTCTTGTTGTGGTATTTTTTCTTTTTTTCTTTCTTTCTTTTTTTTTTTAACATCAGACATTGGTATTCTATTCCTTTGATGTCTTTTTCATCTGAGGTAATTTTGAGTACCAAAATCATAATTTGTTATATTCTTTCATTAATTCCAATTTTTTAAGTATATGTTTGTAGTTTATATACCATATCATTAAGTTGTGGATATATATATATATATATATATATATATATAATAATAATATCTCTTAGGTAATATTACGATCTATAGTCAATTCTTCTTATGCTATGTATACAGAGTTGTCCTAAATTTGATGTCCGTAGGATAAATAACATCAAGCATATTTTCAAAACCTTACACACTTGTACTGCTGGGAACACTTGTCAAAAGTGAGAAGAGAGGGGGTAGAGGGGCACTTGCTGAGCCACCAATGTATATATTACTTTTCCAAGGGTTCCAGATTTTATAATACAAATCTATGTTTTCAAAATTTATATTTACTGCTCTCTCCATTAATCGCTTAAAATCCACTTGAAATGTAACTTTGGACCAGCATGGAATTTCTAGGGTCTTCCAACGTCTGGCAATACAAATTTTTGTAGCCATTAGAATCTGAATTAAAAGCATTTGTGGAGGGCGGAGCTAAACTCTTGAACTAAGCAGACGTGTTCTGAAGGGGCTCCTGCTGTAGCTGCTGAATCCCCGATTAAATCACGGGTTACCGAACCGGGAGCTTCATGTAGTTGATATCTACATAGGTGGCAACCCACTGATTCTTTTGAGACCTCTCTCGGGACCTCAGGCCACCAGAATCCGCAACAGCAGTTTGAGGCCTTCCCACGCTCGAGCTGGGGAAGTGCGGCCGACTTCCCCACTCAAATCGACCTATACGGAAAAACTCTTACTCCCCCCCTCCCCTGGACCGGTGGGGTTTAGCTCGGTCCCCACTTAACGGACCTGCCAAACCACCCCTATTTCAAGCGCCTAACGCCCGATCGGCGAAAATCGCACCCCACAAGATGGCGGATGACAATGCCACTAAGGTGCAGGACCGACAATGGACCCAGGGCAAGCAACCAAACCGCATTGAGCAACAGCCTGACAAATACTATCGGTGCCCCATAGAGCGATTCCTGCAGAGGCTTGATGAGCATCTCCAGCACTTCTGGGAAGCTCTTGACAACTACAGAGCTAGGTTGCCACTTCAAACACCGGTGGACGTACAGCGGGGTGAGAGCCGGAGGACGCAGGGTGCTGCCTTGGGCCTAACTAATACCGCATACATATACCTCTTACGGGCCTCTTCGGGCTGAGGGCCATCAGGGGTTTAACCACGAGACATCGGCCACACCGACGGAGGGCGCCCCAAACATATATGTTTGTTTTGACTGTTAGGGTCATTACTTAGCAATTTTACAATTATATTAGGTACCATATACCATCTAAAAATATTCTTTAAAAAAGTTCTTATAAAGTACTATGTTATGTTTTGTATTTTTTGTTAATTTAAATGTTTTTGCCCATTCTTCCTCCAATTTTCTGATCCCATTTGATAACGCTTTTTAACTTCTCTTTAGGTTTTTGTTCATATAGTATCCAATTAATCCTTGATATTATTTTGTTTCTTCCTTCTATTGAGAGGATATTGTCGATAATGCTATTATTTATCTTTTTATGGCTTTAATGTATGTTAAAAATTCAGTTTTTAAAGTTTTCCTTCTTTTAAATATATTCTCCTCCTTTACTGTGTTGATTCCCTTTATGTATTTAAATGTTTCTATCTTATCCCCCCTGTCTCATGTTTCCTCCAAGCTATAGATATTAAGATCCTTTAATCTTTCCTTGTAATTTTTATCCTGTAATCCATTTACTAGTTTAGTAGCCCATCTGTGAACACTCTCCAAAGTATCAATATCCTTCTGGAAATACGGTCTCCAGTACTGCATACAATACTCCAAATCAAGTTTCACCAGTGTTCTGTACAATGGCATGAGAACGTCCCTCTTTCTACTGCTAATACCCCTCCCTATACAACCAAGTATTCTGCTAGCATTTCCTGCTGCTCTATTACATTGCCTGTCGACCTTTAAGTCATCTGAAATAATTACCCCTAAATCCCTTTCCTCTGATGTTGAGGTTAGGACTCTATCAAATATTCTGTACTCTGCCCTTGAGGTTTTTTTTGTTTTTTTTTTGAGCTTTTTATAATTCTTTATTTTTAGAGTGCACGTAGATATTACAGACAGGCATGAGGTGCCCCGAAAGCAGTCCTCATGCATTTTCCTCGCGCAACATGCGGGACAAAAGATTAACAGGCACAATTTTTATATTTTATGCAACGTAAGTTAGGCTAGTAAAAACAAGTATATACTATAATAAGGCTTGGTTGATGTTTATGCTAGTCCATAGATATTACAGGTTATGCATGCCTATTATAATAACTGCTTAAACATGTTGGTACAGTTTGATTATAGTAAGTGTTCATGCTAGATTTCAGTTAGTCGCTTTAATACTGTTATTAGTCAAGTAATACTATCATCAGTCGCTTTAATACTATGGCAGTGTAGTTAAACTTACTTCTTGTCTGACTAGGCTCATTTTTTGTTAAGAACAAGATTTTTACAGACTAGGCATAACTGACAGCGTGAGTAAGACGAAAGAATAAGCAAACTGAAACAACTACATAAGAGTATAAAGCCACTGAGTATTAATTACATATAAACATAAAGCTCTGAGTAGCCTTATAGAAAAATAATAACCAGGTAACATACAATTCTAATATAGGAGAGCTTACATGTGAGGAGGCATTTAGGGAGAACATGCACAATTTTTGTAGATTATAATGACAAGTGCAGAACCATATCTAGCTGTGACTAGTGGTATGCACTTGTGGGCGACTAAAAGCCTTCAAAACAGTATGACATTTAGCAAAAAAACAAAACAAGAAAAACACACAAAAAAAAAAAATGAAGCAACGTTATGCTGAATAGCGCTTAGCGCTTAGCGCTTAGCGCCTAGCGTGGTCTTGTTTGGCAAGATATGATTTTGACCTCAGAAATATTACTTGCTACTATTCCATCTTACAAGGAATGGAAAGGCAAAATGGTAGTGTCACCAGCAAATCAACTTAGAATCACAGTGCTCGTAAGGGTGTCCGTGACCAGTGTCTCTGAGTGAGTGCTGCTGAGCCTCAGCCTATACCAGTCAGTCGCAGAATTGCTTCATGGCTAGGGATAACTTCTCTCCAGGGTCGGGTGCCTCTCCAGCCCCAGGTCCAAGTGAGAGCCGCCATCTGTGTACCACTGACTCGGGTGCTTCTAGAGTCCGAGCCTGACCCTTTTTTAGGGTGATCGGAGGATATAGATGTTGTTCACCGCTGTGTGCGGTCTATATTCCATCTTCGTGGGCAATGTAGGGCTTGCTTGCCCCGTGTGGCTCTCGGCCTGGGTGGGCATACGTTTGGGTATACATGCTGCTTCACTGTAGTTGTGCCCTGAGTAGGCCCCTGTGCCTCTGGTTTCCCGCCTTTCCTCACTCTCCTCACGGGCCCCGCTGCAAGGCGTCGCCGGAGTTTGAGCCAAAAGCGGTGAAAGATCAGGTCAAGCCGTGTCATGGCCTCAGCGATATAGTCGCGGGAATCCCCCAGGGTGGAACTCGCTGTGTTTGAGTCCACATGGAGAGAATCCGCCATTTTAGGATCTCAGAGAGCCGGTCACCGCAGTGTTCTCACCTTGGTAGGTATCTGCGGAAGTGCTTAGTCAGCTCCGGGGAGACCGGGATAACCCCCACCGCTCAGGGGTGGGGGCCGGGGGGGAGGACAGTAGGTCCCCCCCTCTTATTGTTTTTTAGGGCCCCCACCCACCGCTCAGGGTTGGGGGCCGGGGGGAGGACAGTAGGTCCCCCCATTATCCTTATTTAGGGCCCCCCCTGCCATGCAGTGGTGGGGGCGGGGGGTGGACAATAGGTCCCCCCATTGTGATTTATAGCCCCCACCCGTCGCACAGGGGTGGGGCCATTAGGTTTTTTTTGTGTGTTTTTTTTTACAGTGAGCAGCCACAGGCCACAGGCTGCTCACTGCTTACTGCGTATGTCTGCTTACTAGACATACCCCTACTCTCGGTATAGCGAGTAGGGGCTTATTATTATTCATTCATTCAAATGAAATTCCGATCCGAACAAAGTCCCGAATTGCGTTCTAACACGAATGGAGAAACTGTTAGAACGCAATTCGGCAGTTTTGCCGGCGTTCTGTCTAAGTGACAGGAAGCATCGTGGGAACAGGGAGGAAAGCTAAGGATCATGGGGAAATTGCTGTGACCACCGGAAACGAAGCACACTTTGCTCCTCCGCTGGTCACCGCTGGTCACTGCGTAGGAAACCTCCAGAAGAGAAATAGTCCCTACTTTTTCTTAAGTTTTAAAGAAAACTATAGCAGATAGGAAGAAAAGAAGAACAGATCCTGAGAGAGGGAGAGAAGAGGAATCGATCGGGGAAAGGTAAGTTCGGCATGACAGTGCCGCTTTAATTATTAAATGTTGTTGCTATGGTAATAGCTCCACCGTTCAGACAATGTCAATCAACTTCTATTCTTCTATTAGTCATCAGGATTTTTTTTCCCATTTTCTCCCCCTCCTTGTCTCTCTTGGACAGGGGAGAGCAGGAGGAATCAGGGAATCAGGGTACAGAAAAGTAAGTAAGGGTAATACCAGTTATATAAATGAAAGAGACAGTAGTAAATGTAATGAATATGGCTAATATGTAAATGAATAATTATCATTATTTGTTTGTTTGTTTGTTTGTTAGTTTGCTTCATCATGGTGTTTTTTTACAAGGTTTTAAACTGAAGATGTGTTATCTTAACAATTCTGTGTGATATGGTGAATGTAGGGCTATAGTTACTTCCATGGGGAATTTAACAGCTGCAGTCCATACTTGAAATCCCAATCAACACTCCACACCTTCGAGCTTGGAGAAGACACAACACCAAAGTGAAGTTTCAAATCAACTCTGTGTTTATTAGTATACCTCAGGTTATATCAGGTAATTCTTGTGTTTTTCTCTTTTTTGTTTTTGATGTTAAATAAAAGAATTTAAATTAAATCAATACCAGCACTATGTATGTCTACTGATAATGTGTCATTCAGTAGCAACATGGTGTGCCTTTTGTGCCTCACATTTCAGCACTGTGTGTATCTGAAGAACATTTGTTCCAGTAACCCTAGCACAGTGTACTTTCTGGTAATGTGTCCCCGATTCCCAGCACTGTGTTTCTATTAAAACTTAACAGACCAAATTTATTGTGGGAAAAATTATTTTATTTTATAACTTAGAAACTCAAGGTCTATCTTCAATCACTTTGCCGAAAAATAAACAAATTCACATACTTTGAATAGTGTACTTTTAAAGTGTAACTTCTGACAAAGTAAGTTACACGACTTAGTCTGTTTTTTTTCCAGATTGATATGCTGAAATATTTTTAGATCCATAGCATATGAAGTTTTAACATGTTATAACAGTGCCACCTTTGAATTTAAATTACAACAGATTGCTGATAACACTCAAACGTGTTGAAATAAAAAAATACAATAAAATAGGATTTTAACAGATAGAAAATATTTCTGTGCTATTTATAAAATGCATAAACACTTAATTCAGTTTAGCTCAATGATATTCATTTTTTGAACATAAGCAAAATATATTTTTTTCTGAGAGTAATATTTAGGTATCATTCTATTTTATATTATTTAAAGCAATGCTTATACATTAATCTGTTTGGTTATTAGTAAATATATTAGTTATTTAATGTACTCATAATCTAGGCATATATTAACAACATTATCAACCCATATCTAGAAGAATGAAAGGGTTATAGTTGGGAAAACACATTAAGGACAAATGACCAATTTAGAAAATAAAAATACCTCACATAGTTGCATTTTCAATAAGTCATGGGAGAGCCACCATCATGCATAATGGGGATATGCAAAATAGAGAAAAATAGATCAGATTAGATAATTAAGTATTTCCAATGAGATATATGCTTATATACCATATTTGCATTTTTAAAAAAAAAAAATAAAGGGCATATTAAGATTCCATGAAGTATTGTGAATTTAGCCGAACTACACAAATTGTGCACTGCATACTGTTCATGTATGAAATTGTTTATCACAGATGAATATAGAACAGCAAAATGTGTGAGATTAAGTAATAAGTAATGCAAGATACATTTTTGGATACCTACCAGTAGAAGGGGTGGGGGTGAACTAGTGATAATTTAATGAATATCAGTGCAACAGGACGAAACAGTGCAATAGAAGGTAAGGCCAAATCCTAGGCAACAAGAGATGCCAAGAGAGTCTATAAAGTTTGTGTACTTTAGGGAACATTTCACTCAGGGAATATAAATTCCAGTACACAAGCCTCACTGTGGTGGTGGTTTTGAGCAATATGATAATATAGCACCTAGTTAGGGACAACCCAATTTCCTTTTGGTAACGAACAGTATGTCTTACTGGTTGATAGCAACTAAAAATTGGAAAACATTTGTGACTAAAGAAAAGGCAAGAAGGAGTTTTATTTCCCTGATTCTTGCTAAAACATTCTATATGAGATGATTAACTTACCAAGGCTTACGGTGCAGAGCTCTTTGGTATTAAAAAATACTAACAAAGTCTGGAGGGTCCATAACACATTTATCAGGGCTGCATTTCTGCATTTTGATTTTTTACTTGCCAGTAGAAATTTTGAGCCCTGATCTTATGAGATAAGTAGCAACGTAACATCTGATCACCAATAATAATTACTTTTAATAAATCATTTCAATTTGGAACATAGGTGTTGAGGATAAATGATCCTTTAATTATGTTCAGGGGAACCCAAATCAAATTAAGCACTTGGAGAAGCAATAAGGCACACGACACGTGATAGTTGCTTCTAGTTTTAATTGGGGGAAATTTGTTTTACACAGTGAGGGATACTTGCTTACGTGCAAAACATATTTACTGTTTTTAAACAGTCATAGGAAAGGAATGTAAGAAGAGACATTTCTAAATGTCACAAGATAAGCAGTCCACAAGACGTACTCTGGTGGGGGCTAGTTTTTACTGGGAAAAAGAACTAATAGAGGACAAAGTTCATTTAAACATAAAGCATTACATGAGTTCAAGTTAGCCAAGTTTTCTATAGGCTAGCCATTTATGGCACCTACAAGCTTGAGCCTTCAAATCAAGGTGCATTCCTTCACAATAGGTTAAAACGCATGTATTTTATAAAATCATCCAGGGAAATGGCTAGTTTTGTAGAACCCAATTAGTGGGTGTTGTATGGAAATACTGAGCATTTCTGTACAGAATAGTAAAACAGGAAATAGCTTAAATAGGGCCAGTGATAAAAACAGGAAGAAAGGGAAGCCCAAACAAGTAGGATTCTGAAGGATCCTTAGCCCCATGAGAAACCTATTAAACCGAACACTGAGACGTTTATTCCCATATATACTGCATTTAGCATAAAATAATTAGTGTTGCATCTCTTGATGGATGACCTTCAACTCACCTTTCAGAAGCCTTATTATGTACTCTCTTAGTGATTTTATGTTTTGCTGTTTGGAGATTGATAGAAGCCCTACTCTCTTCACAGTGCTCAAGAGGCCAATATAGAAGTCATTATCAAGTACAGCTCTACGGAATATGAAGGAACAGCCCATGGCTAGCCAAATCCTTCTATATGGTATTTTGCACATAAACTATGCTTAGAAAACAAATTCTGAAAATATACCAATATGAATAGCAAACGTAATACCTATATCATTATTGGTGGATACATTTACAACAGCAAAAGTGATTAACTTTAAAAAGTGCTTAAGAAGAAATTGTTGCAAAATGTCTAAATATAGATTTTTTAATTAACTCCAAATCACTCTAAAAGGGATTCATATGAAGTCTTTAAATGAGCCAAGTCCACAAATAAGTGCTGTGTACAGTTCTTAATATAAGTGAATTACAATTACAGCACTGACTGCTAATCCAAGAAAATCAAAACACTGTTAGGCAGACACTAAATTATATTATAAATCCAATTACTATTATTAGACTCCTTGCAGAAAAATAAGAGGCAGAAACAAGAAAAAGTCCTTAACCCCTTTAAGCAGCAGGGCAATTACATTTCTACTTACAATAATAGAGTTTACATTACAACATTATAGCACAGAAGACAGACAGCTATTGCAGCTACATGCATAGGAAGTTGAACAATTCTATGATATGATGATATGCTTGACCTTTGTGAGATCCCGTCCTTCTAAAGGGAAAAAAATTGTTTTAGGGATATACTCACTGTTAATATTCTTAATAAAAGACAAATAGATATATGCTAGATAAATAGATAGGCAAATAGCTTGAGGCAGACAGACAGATGCAAACAGTGAGATAGATATACAGACATACACATTGACAGAACAATCAAAAGGCCAGCAAACAGAAAGATGGACACTTTGGGGAATCCTGGGAAACTTAAAGACATGCCGAAAAAGCAGGAGAAAACCTGCCATAATATTGCCTAGACATGTCAGCCATGTTTTCTGTGTCAATTCTGAGTTGTTAGCTTGTCATAATTATACTACTATATCCAGGGGTCAAGTCCTGGGTAAAAAAGTGCAGGAACTCACCCCAGATCCACTCCCCGCCCCCTCCCCCCAAAAAAATTATACGCTTGTATGCAGGGGCTGAGTAAGGGCACGGGCTGAGGAGGGGGACAGGAGCTGAGGAAGAGGGACAGGAGCTTAGGAGGGTGGGGGGGGGGGAGGGGGGCATGGGCTGAGGAAGGGGACATGGGCTGAGGTAAGGGATAGGGGCTGAGGAAAGGGACAGGAACTGAGGGGCTGAGGAGAGGGACAAGGGCTGAGGAAGAGGGACAGGGGCTGAGGAAGAGGGACAGGGGCTGAGGAAGAGGGGCAGGGGCTGAGGAAGAGGGGCAGGGGCTGAGGAAGAGGGGCAGGGGCTGAGGAAGAGGGGCAGGGGCAGATGCTCGTATGCAGGGGCTGAGTAAGAGCACTGGGCTGAGTAAGGTGGACAGGGGCTGAGTAAGGTGGACAGGGGCTGAGTAAGGTGGACAGGGGCTGAGGAGGGGGACAAGGGCTGAGGAGGGGGACAGGGGCTGAGTAAGGTGGACAGGGGCTGAGGAGGGGGACAGGGGCTGAGGAGGGGGACAGGGGCTAAGTAAGGTGACAGTGCTGTGGAAAAGGGACAGGAGCTTAGGAGGAGGGGGGGGACATGGGTTGAGGAAGGGGCCATGGGCTGAGTAAGGTGGCAGGGCTGAGGAAGAGGGACAGGAGCTTAGGTGGAGGGGGGGCATGGGCTGAGGAAGGGGCCATGGGCTGAGGAAGGGGCCATGGGCTGAGGAAGGGGCCATGGGCTGAGGAAGGGGCCATGGGCTGAGGAGGGGGGCAGAGGCTGAGGAGGGGGGCAGGGGCTGAGGAGGGGGACAGGGCTTGAGGAGGGAGACAGGGCTTGAGGAGGGAGACAGGGCTTGAGGAGGGAGACAGGGCTTGAGGAGGGAGACATGGACTGAGGAGGGAGACAGGGACTGAGGAGGGAGACAGGGACTGAGGAGGGAGACAGGGACTGAGGAGGGAGACAGGGACTGAGTAACGGGACAGGGCCTTAAATAGGGGGACAGGGACTCGGGAAAGGGACTTAGGAGGGGGACAGGGACTGAGGAGGGGGACAGTGACTGAGGAGGGAGACAGTGACTGAGGAGGGAGACAGTGACTGAGGAGGGAGACAGGGACTGAGGAGGGAGACAGGGACTGAGGAGGGAGACAGGGACTGAGGAGGGAGACAGGGACTGAGGAGGGAGACAGGGACTGAGGAGGGAGACAGGGACTGAGGAGGGAGGCAGGGACTGAGGAGGGGGGCAGGGACTGAGGAGGGGGGCAGGAACTGAGGACGGGGGCAGGGAGGGGGGCAGGGACTGAGGAGGGGGGCAGGGACTGAGGAGGGGGGCAGGGACTGAGGAGGGGGGCAGGGACTGAGGAGGGAGACAAGGACTGAGTAACGGGACAGGGCCTTAAATAGGGGGACAGGGACTCGGGAAAGGGACTTAGGAGGGGGACAGGGACTGAGGAGGGGGACAGGGACTGAGGAGGGGGACAGGGACTGAGGAGGGGGACAGGGACTGAGGAGGGGGACAGGGACTCAGGAAAGGGGACAGGGACTCAGGAAAGGGGACAGGGACTCAGGAAAGGAGACAGGGCCTGAGGAAGGGGGACAGGGCCTGAGGAAGGGGGACAGGGCCTGAGGAAGGGGGACAGGGCCTGAGGAAGGGGGACAGAGCCTGAGGAGGGAGACAGAGCCTGAGGAGGGAGACAGAGCCTGAGGAAGGGGAACAGGGCCTCAGGAAAGGGACAGGCCTGAGGATGGGGGCAGGGACTGAGGAGGGGGACAGGGACTGAGTAAGGGGATAGGGCTTGAGGAGGGGGTCATGGACTGGGGAAAAGGACTAAGGAGGGAGACAGGGACTGAGGAGGGGGGACAGGGCCTCAAATAGGGGGACAGGGACTGAGGAGGGGGGACAGGGCCTTAAATAGGGGGACAGGGACTGAGGAGGGGGGACAGGGTCTTAAATAGAAGGGCAGGGACTGAGGGGGGCAGGAACTGAGGAGGGGGGACAGGGCCTTAAATAGGGGGACAGGGACTGAGGAGGGGGGACAGGACCTTAAATAGGGGGACAGGGACTCAGGAAAGGGACAGGCCTGAGGAGGGGGACAGGGACTGAGTAAGGGGATAGGGCTTGAGGAGGGGGACAGGGACTGGGGAAAGGGACTAAGGAGGGGGCAGGAACTGAGGAGGGGGGACAGGGCCTTAAATAGGGGGACAGGGACTGAGGAGGGGGGACAGGGCCTTAAATAGGGGGGTAGGAACTGAGGAGGGGGGACAGGGCCTTAAATAGGGGGACAGGGACTGAGGAGGGGGGCATGAACTGAGGAGGGGGGACAGGGCCTTAAATAAGGGGACAGGGACTCAGGAATGGGACAGGCCTGAGGAGGGGGACAGGGACTGAGTAAGGGGATAGGGCTTGAGGAGGGGGGCATGGACTGGGGAAAAGGACTAAGGAGGGAGACAGGGACAGGGCCTTAAATAGGGGGACAGGGACTGAGGAGGGGGGACAGGGCCTTAAATAGGGGGACAGGGACTGAGGAGGGGGGCAGGAACTGAGGAGGGGGACAGGGACTGAGTAAGGGGATAGGGCTTGAGGAGGAGGGCATGGACTGGGGAAAAGGACTAAGGAGGGAGACAGGGACAGGGCCTTAAATAGGGGGACAGGGACTGAGGAGGGGGGACAGGGCCTTAAATAGGGGGACAGGGACTGAGGAGGGGGGCAGGAACTGAGGAGGGGGACAGGGACTGAGTAAGGGGATAGGGCTTGAGGAGGGGGGCATGGACTGGGGAAAAGGACTAAGGAGGGAGACAGGGACAGGGCCTTAAATAGGGGGACAGGGACTGAGGAGGGGGGACAGGGCCTTAAATAGGGGGACAGGGACTGAGGAGGGGGGACAGGGCCTTAACTAAGGGGACAGGGACTGGGGAGGGGGACAGGGACTGAGGAAAGGGATAAAAAAACAAAAAACCTAAAGTGCCTTCCCCCCTCCCTGAGGCTTACCTTGGGCCAGGAGGGGTGGGACAGGATCTGGAACCTGCAGCCTGCAGTCAGTGGAGTAAGCCGGCCACTCCTGATGATGTCAGGAGGAGGGGGCGTGGCTTCCTCTGCTCCCCAGCGGTCCTGTGAGAAGAGCAGAGAAAGTCCCGCCCCCTCCTACTGACATCATCAGGAGAGGCTGGACGACTCCACTGACTGCAGGGGGAGAGGTGAGTTTAGAAATCCGAGTCCCCAGTCAGAGGCAGGGGATTCGGATTTGTGCTCCCCCTGCTCTCGCAGCCGCTTGTGCCAGCCCTGGGTCCTGCAGGACTAGTAATGGGAACTGCGTTCCTGCTGTGGAAAAAGTGCAGGAACGCCGTTCCCACGCGTTCCTGCAGGACTCGAGCCCTGACTATATCTCTATTTTATAATCATTGCTTTATTTTTATTTTTCAATCTTGTTTTAATTAAAAATGAGTAACCGCTGCAGCTGGAGTCCTTTAAGATAAAATTAAAAAAAGAATTAAAAAAAATAAAAATTAAACGAGAAGTTAATCTGTTTCACCATAAGCTCAGAATCTGTAATGCTTGAACTACAGGTGATACTTGAAAAATTAGAATATCGTGCAAAAGTTCATTTATTTCAGTAATGCAACGTAAAAGGGAAAACTAATATATGAGATAGATGCATTACATGCAAAGCAAGTTCAAGTCGTGATTTGTGATAAGTGCGATGATTATGTCTTACATATAATGAAAACCCCAAATCCACAATCTCAGTAAATTAGAATATTACATGCAATCAATAAAACAAGGAGTGTACATAGAACAATATCAGACCTCTGAAAAGTATAAGCATGCATATGGACTCAGTACTTGGTTTGGGCCCCTTTTGCAGCAATTACTGCCTCAATGTGGCGTGGCATGGAAGCTATCAGCCTGTGGCACTGCTGAGGTGTTATGGAAGACCAGGATGCTTCAATAGCGGCCTTCAGCTCTTCTGCATTGTTCGGTCTCATGTCTCTCATCTTTCCCTTGGCAATGCCCCATAGATTCTCTATGGGGTTCAGGTCAGGCGAGTTTGCTGGCCAATCAAGCACAGTAATCCCACGGTCATTGAACCAGGCTTTGGAAATTTTGGCAGTGTGGGCAGGTGCCAAGTCCTGCTGGAAAATGAAGTCAGCATCCCCATATAGCTTATCTGCAGAAGGAAGCATGAAGTTCTCCAAAATCTCCTGGTAGATGGCTGTGTTGACCCTGGACTTAATGAAGCCCAGTCGACAAACACAAGCAGATAACATGGCTCCCCAAATCAACACAGACTGTGGAAACTTCAAGCATCTTGCAGTGTCTGCCTCTCCATTCTTCCTCCAGACTCTGGGTCCTTGGTTTCCAAATGAGATGCAAAAGTTGCTCTCATCAGAAAAGAGGACTTTGGACCACTGCACAACAGACCAGGTCTGTTTTTCTTTAGCCCAGGTAAGACGCTTCTGACGTTGTTTGTTGTTCAGAAGCGGTTTGACAAGAGGAATACGACATCTGAAGCCCATGTCCAGGATCCGTCTGTGTGTGGTGGCTCTTGATGCACTGACTCCAGCCTCAGTCCACTCCTTGTGAAAGTCCCCAACACTTTTGAATGGCCTTTTCCTGACAATCCTCTCCAGACTGCGGCCATCCCTGCTGCTTGTGAACATTTTTCTTCCACACTTTTGCCTTCCACATAACTTTCTATTAATGTGCTTTGAGACAGCACTTTGGGAACATCCAACTTCTTTCGCAAATTACCGTTTGAGGCTGTCAATGATGGTTTTCTGCACAACTGTGTCAATGAGGGTTTTCTGCACAACTGTCAGGTCAGCAGTCTTCCCCATGATTGTGATTCCTACTGAACCAGACTGAGAGACCATTTAAAGGCTCAGAAATCCTTTGCAGGTGTTATGGCTTTTTTAGCTGATTAGAGAGGGACACTGTGGGCCTAGAATATTGCACCTTTTCACAATATTCTAATTTACTGAGATTGTGGATTTGTGGTTTTCATGAACTGTAAGCCATAATCATTGCACTTATGACAAATCACGGCTTGAACTATCTGGCTTTGCATGTAATGCATCTATCTCATATATTAGTTTCCCCTTTTAC
Source organism: Pelobates fuscus (assembly GCF_036172605.1). Taxonomy (NCBI): domain Eukaryota; kingdom Metazoa; phylum Chordata; class Amphibia; order Anura; family Pelobatidae; genus Pelobates; species Pelobates fuscus. Next base: position 110,645,084 of record NC_086317.1, on the reverse strand, counting down.
GTTGCATTACTGAAATAAATTAACTTTTGCACGATAGGGGCCTAGATGTGACATACTTGTGCATTAGGAAAGATAGTTATGTAGGTCAGCATTATGCAGAGATTTGTAAGCAAACACCAGCATTTTAAATTGAGTCTTATGTCTTATGGGAAGCCAATGTCGAGACTGACAGGGAGGGGAGGAATGGGAGGTGCGTAATAAAAAAAGATAAGCTTTGCCACTGCATTCATTAGAGACTGTAAAGGTGCAAGTTGGGAACACGTAAGACGCCTGAGTAGTGGATTGCAGTAGTCAAGTTGAGATAGGATAGAGGCATGTATCAGCCGCTATCAAAGTATATTTTGGTGGTTTTGTGGTATTAGGTAAAAATAAAAATAATTTTGCATAGCAAGGATCATTGACGTGAGACCAGGTTTAGCAGTTTCTGCTGAATCCAGCTGACAGCTGCTGGCAGAAGCACTTGAAACCTTGACTTGTGGATAGTAGCTTACCAATTTATAGTTGTTAAACATACTAAGTGTTTTTGCTAATAGTTTGGAGAAATACTTTTTTTCTGACTGTTTAGTCCAGTATATGCTGTGCAATGGTGTGAGCACTATTAAGTGTTTTTTAATATTAAAAAAAACAATATGGTTACCACAGCAAATTGTCCACAATACACAATTATTCATATACCTGATCTAATTTGTTATAATAATAAACAAAAATACAAACACACCACAATCCATGTTGCATCCTAATCCTCAGAAGACATTGAGTAAGCGCAGGGAAAGGCCATGAGGATTGTTGACACCTACTCCACTACCTCTACTATTAGTAGTATTCAGCCACAGGATAGTGGGATTAGCAGCATGCAGGGCCGCCACCAGAAATTTTGGGGCCCCTAACTCAGCTCGGGGTCTGGGCCCCGCCTCCAAATACCGCCCACAGGAATACACACACAGACACAAACACACACACTGATACAAAAGGACACAGATACATACCAACAGACACACATACTGAATCAGATACACATGCATACAGGCATACATACTGACACACACATACTGAGACATACACACAGGCATACATAGTGACAGACAGACACATACTAACATACATACAGACACACATGCATGAGGACATAAAAAAAACATACATACATACAGACACCGACATACATACACACACACACATACATTCATACATACATACTGATAGACATACAGACACTGACATCCATACACACATACATTCATAATGGCATACAGACATACATACAGACTGACATACATGCATAAAGAACAAACACTGGAAGGAGATGGATAAAATCCCTCCGCCAGTGTTGTGGTGGTTATAGGATATAGTGGGGCTTGACCCCTGGAAATATATAGAAAGAAATAGGGCTACTGGTTGGCAACTCGAAACCGGATTGCCCTCCAAATAGACCTTATATCCTTGTGGTACAGAAAGGCTTGTACTGCAGATACCCACTATGGGGAGTCTTTTCATGCAGTGAGCCAAAACAAAAAACTCTTTAATAATCCCTCTTAATGAAAAGAAAACATAAACTGTGTTATATGTACAAGTGTAAGTTTAAAAGTGAGGACCTAGTGGGGTAAGGATCATAGCTACGCCTGGCTTTACTGTAATGAACACATAAGGAGATATCAGTGTGGCTTGAAACATATGCCGAATACTCCACTAGAATATTTGTGTCAAAAGGACCAAGGGTACAGAGTATGCAGCAACAGTTGCTAAAAACATCCGGTTATAATATGTATCAACTAGTAGAAGCTACAATATGTGCACCCAGAATTCCAAAATGCAAGTACAATAGTACCTAATACATGTTTAAATGTATTCCAGATTAGATATCCCTTATTGTGTGAAAGAAACGGGTACAATTGTAGGGAGTATAAACCTGGAAATAGCTTGAAGGCTGTAGACTGCAATGCAGTATAAAAATATACCCTTGAGCGCTATAGACTTATATCCAGTGCATAAAACAAATTTTCCAGTAGTATCCAGTGCATTTTAAGTATATTCTGAGTACATATCACTTTTTATGTGAGGATACCTGGAGATAGCTAAAGAGCTGTTAGGTTACAATGCAATTCAAAAATGGAGATATACCTTTAAATGCCATAAGTTTATATCCAGTGCAAGAGACAAATCTTGATTTTTAAGGCAAAAGGTATATAGAGACCCATATTAAATCATAAAGAAAGGCATAGTAATGAAATATGTAACCATATGTACAAAGATGCCTAAACAGCTAAATGAGATTTGGGGGTAGGAATCCCTAGCATCTTGTGCATATCATATACATATATACTTAAGTGGTCTTTAAACAGTGCTCAGGATCATAGAGATGTCACAGCCCCAGAATTGTCCAAACAAAAAGATAAATTAAAATAGGATGAACCCGCTCATAGAGAGCTGCTCAACGCGCGTTTCGGCGATACACGTCGCCTTTGTCAAGAGCCGTTTGTAGAGTGGACGGCGCCTCTTTTTAAATGAGTCTTAGGACTTCCCACAATATGACGTAAAACTCCCTGTCCAATCGGAGATTCCGTACGGACGGGAGGGGGCGGAGTAATCCCTTTACTAGGTACAAGGTCCAGCTTGCAGTTAACCCTAGTCGGGAAACAAAGTGCCGGTATAGATCACACCAAGGACTCGGACACTACAGAAAACTGCAAGGGATTGATTGTTCTCCTGGAAAATCCCAAAAGATAGCAATACTAAGACACTATTATGAGTCAATAGAAATAAAGGACGTCCTGAATAAACGGAACTAGTACTTAAGGGAGGCTGGAATAATCCAGTATATAAACCAGAGTACAACGAATCCAGTTATTATATAGGACAATATTTTTGCTATGCCATGATAAGGGACCGAACTGGAAGTTCTAAATATGTATAAAAAAAGAGGCGAAAATGGACATTTATAAAAAGATAAACAAATGTTCATTATAAGTTGAAAGAAATAATAAGCTTCTAACATACAGAGAAAAACAGAGAATTTGTTGGGATGGACGTGTTGTGTTGACATGTATTATTAAAGGGTTAATAACTTAACCTTGGGTAGGTGAAAAGGGGGGGGGGGGGGGGGGTTTGTCGACCAAACATCTTTTAGATATACATACGAAATATTTACATAGTATTTACAAAGTAAATTTTGCAAATTTTGCAAAATGACCTGGCAGGATATTTGAATTGGTATTGTTTAGATAAATGGGGCGAAGGAAAAACCTTCATTGAGACCTTTTGGGTGTAATGTTTTAAGTTGGAAAATCCAAAAACTTTCCCGTTGTCTCAGAAAACGGTCGTAATTGCCCCTGCGTCTATCTTTACGGACCAATTCTAGTCCACAGAACCGAAGTCCCTGTGGATTACCAGCATGGGCCTCTTTTAAATGACGACCTATGGGGGTATCAACGAGCAGTTTAGGTGATCTGACATGCTCTTTGATACGCTCCTTAAAGGGTCTAAAGGTTTTACCCACGTATTGCAGGTGGCAGGTGCATGTGAGGAGGTATACTATGCCTGCGGTATTGCAGTTGAAAAAAGATTTGATCTTAAACGATCTTTTTCCAGTGCTATCGAAGATGATCTTGGAGTCACGTTTGATAAATTTACAAGCCACACAGTGGCCACATTGATATGATCCCACCGTGGTATTATGTAGCCAGGTACGTAAAGGGGGGGAGTGGAAATGACTCGGAACGAGGATGTTTCTGAGGTTTTTCCCTCTACGAGCGGTCATTTCGACCCTAGGTCCCAAGACCCTTTTGAGGTGAGTATCATCCAAAAGGCACGGCCAGAACTTTTTAAATACAGTTCTGACGGCCTCCCAGCCTGAATCAAATGTGGCTATCAAGCGTGGGGGTTGTGGTTTAGTGGAGAACTCCACCTTCTTAGGTAATAGAAGGCTATCCCTGTCTGCCTCTAAAGCTCTTTTATAAGCCTTTTTAAGGCATTTGTTCGGATAGCCCTTATCCCTAAACTGCTGTCGTAGTGCATTGGCTTGTACTTTAAAATCTTCGATATTACTGCAATTCCTGCGGGCCCTGATATACTGCCCAGTGGGGATCCCCCGTTTGAGTGGTTGGGGGTGAAAACTTTCCCATCGTAGAAGGCTATTGGAGGATGTTGGTTTTTTGTATAATGTGGCACTGATGGAATCTCCCCTTAGTGTAATTGTGAGGTCTAAAAAATTCAGTGTATCTCCCCCAAATTCCGATGTAAAGAATAAATTCAAGTTATTAGTGTTAAGAAGTGATACAAAGCTTTTAAATAGATCCTCACTGCCTGTCCACAGGATCAAAATATCGTCAATGTAACGAGCCCAATGATGGATAAAGGGTCTATATGGTGCAAAGGCTGTGTCTGTCGCCACAACTACTTCCTCCCACCAGCCCAGATGGAGGTTGTCATACGATGGGGCACAAGCCGTCCCCATCGCAGTGCCCTGTACCTGATGGTAAAATCTCTCGTTGAAGAGGAAGTAGTTGTGGCTAAGAATAAATTCGAGCAGCTCCAGAGTGAAAAGGGAATGGTCACTAAAAGCAGGGCCCCTTTTATCCAAGAAATGTTTCACGTGTTGAATACCCCCCTTGTGTGGAATCGAGGAGTATAGGGCCTCCACATCGAGGCTACAGAGTGACACAGACTCAGGGATTTTTAAACTCTAAAGGCGGACCAATGTCTGCTTGGTATCTTGTATATAAGACGGTAGTTTTTCCACGAATGGGCGGAGAACCCTATCAAGGTAGATACTGCCATTTTGGGTGAGGTTGTCAACACCGGATACAATGGGGCGTCCGGGGGGATTAGTTTGATTTTTATGGACTTTGGGCAGGCAGTAGAAGGTAGCTATCCTAGGGAGTTTATTGAGAATAAAGTCGTACTCCTCCCTGGATAGCACCCCTCTACTGCGGCCCATATCCAAAATCAATCGATAGTCCTGAAGAAATGTATTCGTGGGATCTTTTTCAAGAGGTTGGTATGTGTCTCTGTTTTCAAGTATCTTGAGAGACATATTGATATAATCAGTAGTGTTTAAAATGACAATATTCCCTCCCTTGTCGGCTGGTTTGATAGTGATTGTAGTATCACCTTTGAGTGCTTTGTTCTCAGATCTCGTGAGGTTCATATTTGGCTGTATGTCCAAATCCTTCTGGTGAATATTATCAATTGCAAACTTAACTGATTCAAGAAAAAATTCGATATTTTTGAAATTACCCAAATTTGGTGTAAATCGACTCGGGGGTTTCAAATTTGTCTGATAGGTAGTGGTGTCAATATCATTCTCATCAAGGAGAGATATCAGAGTCATTAAGCAATCATAATCCTTGTCGAGAATGCCTAAATCTTTCAGCTTTTTATCTAATTTGATTTGATGATACTTGCATAAAGCAAGTTTTCTAACAAATAGATGTAAATCTTTCACCCATGTAAACTTGTTAAAGGGTGGAATAGGCACAAAAGAGAGGCCCTTAGATAAAACACTTGTCTCCTGAGAGGTTAGAGGGTGCATGGAGAGGTTGATAATTTGGAGTTTATTGGTTAATACCGTCGTCTCCTTGTTGTGCTTCTCCCCCCCCCGGCCCCTGTTTCGCGTGTGGTATGGGGGTTGGCGTGGTATTGGGTCGTCCAAATGGCCCATCTCTAAAAAATTCACCCCTTTTTTCAAAATGCCTCTAGAACTGCCCTGGTTGGAAGTGTTGGAATCAGAATCTGATGGGCAAACTTGTGTCCGTGATCTGTTCTCCGAATCATTATCGGATGAGTCATAATCCGAGGTGAGCGCGTTTTCGGAGTTGGTTCTTAGGCGGCGTTTAAACGTACTGTAGATGTTGCCGGTTTCGTAATCTTTCAAATCCCTCAGAAATTTTTGATGTTTTCTAACTTTGATCACTTGTTGATATTTGTCTAGATTCTGTTTCAGTTTAAGTTCTAATTGGTTGAAAATGGGGTCAGATTGAAATTGATGGATATTACTCAATTCAGATTCAAGTTGTTTATCCGTAGCCTCCAATTTAAGTTTTTCAAATTTACAGATAATTTGCATAAATGTATTAGAGCAGAGTCCTGCTGCTAGTTCCCATTCCTTAACCATTTTTGGGTTTTCAGCATGGGAGGAGGGGACCGTATGAACTCTAAGCCCTCTTGGAATCATGCTTTTTTTCAAATAAAAATCAAGGGAGGAAATCTCCCAGCTGGCCCTTATTTGTTGTTTGTAAGTTTTGTTAAGTTTGTTAAAACTCTGGTGAATATCGGAGGGAACCTCCATATTTTCCAGTAGTTCGTTGGAGAAAACTTTATCAGCATCTTTGCACCACATAGTGCTGTCTAGTTTGTTAGCAAGGAAACCTGCCATAGTCACTATAAATGATGGTCGAACACCCAAATTAAATAGTCAAACACACACAGTATTTACACAACCTAGGTATTGAAACCTAAAAAAATAGATAAAGAACAAACACTGGAAGGAGATGGATAAAATCCCTCCGCCAGTGTTGTGGTGGTTATAGGATATAGTGGGGCTTGACCCCTGGAAATATATAGAAAGAAATAGGGCTACTGGTTGGCAACTCGAAACCGGATTGCCCTCCAAATAGACCTTATATCCTTGTGGTACAGAAAGGCTTGTACTGCAGATACCCACTATGGGGAGTCTTTTCATGCAGTGAGCCAAAACAAAAAACTCTTTAATAATCCCTCTTAAGGAAAAGAAAACATAAACTGTGTTATATGTACAAGTGTAAGTTTAAAAGTGAGGACCTAGTGGGGTAAGGATCATAGCTACGCCTGGCTTTACTGTAATGAACACATAAACTAAGGAGATATCAGTGTGGCTTGAAACATATGCCGAATACTCCACTAGAATATTTGTGTCAAAAAGACCAAGGGTACAGAGTATGCAGCAACAGTTGCTAAAAACATCCGGTTATAATATGTATCAACTAGTAGAAGCTACAATATGTGCACCCAGAATTCCAAAATGCAAGTACAATAGTACCTAATACATGTTTAAATGTATTCCAGATTAGATATCCCTTATTGTGTGAAAGAAACGGGTACAATTGTAGGGAGTATAAACCTGGAAATAGCTTGAAGGCTGTAGACTGCAATGCAGTATAAAAATATACCCTTGAGCGCTATAGACTTATATCCAGTGCATAAAACAAATTTTCCAGTAGTATCCAGTGCATTTTAAGTATATTCTGAGTACATATCACTTTTTATGTGAGGATACCTGGAGATAGCTAAAGAGCTGTTAGGTTACAATGCAATTCAAAAATGGAGATATACCTTTAAATGCCATAAGTTTATATCCAGTGCAAGAGACAAATCTTGATTTTTAAGGCAAAAGGTATATAGAGACCCATATTAAATCATAAAGAAAGGCATAGTAATGAAATATGTAACCATATGTACAAAGATGCCTAAACAGCTAAATGAGATTTGGGGGTAGGAATCCCTAGCATCTTGTGCATATCATATACATATATACTTAAGTGGTCTTTAAACAGTGCTCAGGATCATAGAGATGTCACAGCCCCAGAATTGTCCAAACAAAAAGATAAATTAAAATAGGATGAACCCGCTCATAGAGAGCTGCTCAACGCGCGTTTCGGCGATACACGTCGCCTTTGTCAAGAGCCGTTTGTAGAGTGGACGGCGCCTCTTTTTAAATGAGTCTTAGGACTTCCCACAATATGACGTAAAACTCCCTGTCCAATCGGAGATTCCGTACGGACGGGAGGGGGCGGAGTAATCCCTTTACTAGGTACAAGGTCCAGCTTGCAGTTAACCCTAGTCGGGAAACAAAGTGCCGGTATAGATCACACCAATGACTCGGACACTACAGAAAACTGCAAGGGATTGATTGTTCTCCTGGAAAATCCCAAAAGATAGCAATACTAAGACACTATTATGAGTCAATAGAAATAAAGGACGTCCTGAATAAACGGAACTAGTACTTAAGGGAGGCTGGAATAATCCAGTATATAAACCAGAGTACAACGAATCCAGTTATTATATAGGACAATATTTTTGCTATGCCATGATAAGGGACCGAACTGGAAGTTCTAAATATGTATAAAAAAAGAGGCGAAAATGGACATTTATAAAAAGATAAACAAATGTTCATTATAAGTTGAAAGAAATAATAAGCTTCTAACATACAGAGAAAAACAGAGAATTTGTTGGGATGGACGTGTTGTGTTGACATGTATTATTAAAGGGTTAATAACTTAACCTTGGGTAGGTGAAAAGGGGGGGGGGGTTTGTCGACCAAACATCTTTTAGATATACATACGAAATATTTACATAGTATTTACAAAGTAAATTTTGCAAATTTTGCAAAATGACCTGGCAGGATATTTGAATTGGTATTGTTTAGATAAATGGGGCGAAGGAAAAACCTTCATTGAGACCTTTTGGGTGTAATGTTTTAAGTTGGAAAATCCAAAAACTTTCCCGTTGTCTCAGAAAACGGTCGTAATTGCCCCTGCGTCTATCTTTACGGACCAATTCTAGTCCACAGAACCGAAGTCCCTGTGGATTACCAGCATGGGCCTCTTTTAAATGACGACCTATGGGGGTATCAACGAGCAGTTTAGGTGATCTGACATGCTCTTTGATACGCTCCTTAAAGGGTCTAAAGGTTTTACCCACGTATTGCAGGTGGCAGGTGCATGTGAGGAGGTATACTATGCCTGCGGTATTGCAGTTGAAAAAAGATTTGATCTTAAACGATCTTTTTCCAGTGCTATCGAAGATGATCTTGGAGTCACGTTTGATAAATTTACAAGCCACACAGTGGCCACATTGATATGATCCCACCGTGGTATTATGTAGCCAGGTACGTAAAGGGGGGGAGTGGAAATGACTCGGAACGAGGATGTTTCTGAGGTTTTTCCCTCTACGAGCGGTCATTTCGACCCTAGGTCCCAAGACCCTTTTGAGGTGAGTATCATCCAAAAGGCACGGCCAGAACTTTTTAAATACAGTTCTGACGGCCTCCCAGCCTGAATCAAATGTGGCTATCAAGCGTGGGGGTTGTGGTTTAGTGGAGAACTCCACTTTCTTAGGTAATAGAAGGCTATCCCTGTCTGCCTCTAAAGCTCTTTTATAAGCCTTTTTAAGGCATTTGTTCGGATAGCCCTTATCCCTAAACTGCTGTCGTAGTGCATTGGCTTGTACTTTAAAATCTTCGATATTACTGCAATTCCTGCGGGCCCTGATATACTGCCCAGTGGGGATCCCCCGTTTGAGTGGTTGGGGGTGAAAACTTTCCCATCGTAGAAGGCTATTGGAGGATGTTGGTTTTTTGTATAATGTGGTACTGATGGAATCTCCCCTTAGTGTAATTGTGAGGTCTAAAAAATTCAGTGTATCTCCCCCAAATTCCGATGTAAAGAATAAATTCAAGTTATTAGTGTTAAGAAGTGATACAAAGCTTTTAAATAGATCCTCACTGCCTGTCCACAGGATCAAAATATCGTCAATGTAACGAGCCCAATGATGGATAAAGGGTCTATATGGTGCAAAGGCTGTGTCTGTCGCCACAACTACTTCCTTTGACATACATGCATATATACAGACATACTGACAGACAGACAGACACACATTCATAATGATATGCAGACATACATTCATACTGACATACAGACATACATATATACATATACAATGACATACAGACATACATATATACATAGACATACATACAGACAGACATACATGCATGCAGACATACACAGCCATACATACAGAAAGACATACATCCATATACATGCATACAGACAGACATACATACATATACATGCATGCAGTCAGACAGACATACATACATAGACATACACACACATATATACATACATACACACAGACATGCATGCATCCAGACAGACATACATAGACATACATACACACATACATACATAGACATAGACATACATGCATACAGACATTCATACATACAGACATGCATACAGACATATACACACAGACATACATGCATGCATACAGACAGACATACATAGACATACAGACATACAGACAGACACACATAGACACACAGACATACATACACACACACACAGACAGACATACATACAGATACATACCTAGACATACATACACATACATACATAGACATACACAGACAGACATACATGAAAGGATTACTTATATCTCAGACCTGTATCTTCACCCACCCTTTCCTCTTTTCTATTACCCACTTTACATCTACCTCTATCACTGCCCCTTTATTCCTTACAGCAATATTTTAGTACTTATAGGTACAGCACTTATTTTTTACTTATTTCACATTTTGTTTACTAATTTTCTTCTTATTTTTATCTTCATTCCTATTTTATTCCTATCCTTATTTTTATTTATTTATTATTCTCGACATTTTTAGGCATAGACATAGTAATCACTCACATACATAGACAGACATACATACATACATACAGACAGACATACATACACATACATGCATACAGACACACACACACAGCTCATTTCCCAGCCACCCTCCTGTCTCTTACCTTTTCTTTGCAGGAGGGTGGCTGGGGATGATGGGAGTCAGTGTGGCTCCCTCTTCACTGCCTGGCTCTCCCTCTTCACGGCTGGGCGCGCGCTCCTCCCGCGCGGAGTGAGCTGGGAGGAAGTGACCACTTCCTCCCAGCAGCACTTGCTGCGGCTGCTTTTTTTTTTTTTTTTTTTTAAAGGGGCCCGGTCTTGCTATACCACGGCCACAGCGCTGACCCCATCTGGTGGCCCTAAGTGTGTGGGCCACCCGATGGGCCCCACACGTGGGGCCGGGCCCCCCAGGGCCGCCGGGCCCGTGACAACTGTTATGGTTGTCACCCCCGATGGCGGCCCTGGCAGCATGTCTGATAAATCTTTTTCACAATCCAAGAGGCAGTTGGATGTTTCTAGCCATTTCATGCTTCAATAACTTTTCCTGCCAATTTCACTGCCTCTTCAGCATTTGCTCTCACAGCTAGTTCAGGTGCTACCACTTTTGTGTTTTCTGGTGCTTTAAGCAAGGTATTGGTGAAGATAATGCACCTGTTGCCATTGCCTGTACAACATCCTATTCATTAGAGCCCCACCCCTCCCCCAAAGAAGAAACTAAGATGGAGGACTTTGTCAGTGACATCATTACCACTGTTTACTGAAGAGGTAGAGCAGAGTAACCAAGTAGTGGCCTCAATGTCTGGCCTTGTTAGTGGTGGTGGAGAGAAATCTAGAAATTATGAATTGCTATTTTTTCCACCACTCCAGACATTTGTTTAAGTCTGCCCCAGGAGGAAATCAGCTGTGATACATAGGAGTCAGAAGAGGAGAGTCTAAAGAACAGAAGCAGCAGTCAACTATTTTCTGCACCTTGTATTTACTCATCACTTTGTCTAAGTCCATCTCTATCTGCTGTAGAATTGCCTCATTTAATGGAAACAGTTGCAGCAGATTATTATTATTGCCACAACCTCTCTTCCCATTAGCATTAGTCAACCAAGGGCTAGTGTAGAAGCGAGTTTTATCACAGTTTCCAAAGATGCAAATCCAGCTGCATTTTCATTAGTCACTAGGTTAGGATTAAAGGTAATATATTGCACTAATCCAAAATTTGGCATTACTTTTAAAGCCTCCCCCAAGAGCAAATTGCAAAGTGAAAATTGAGTAGCAAGTGAGTACAGAAAGAGGAAAGGGACATCTTACTAATAAACCAACATCTGAAAAGGCATCACAAGTCTGTATTACAGAGGGAATATGCAGAAAAGAAGGTACTACATTCAGTTTCAGGTCCATTGGTGCTCTCAGATTATGCTTAACCAACTATCGATATGTCCTCCACCCAGGGCCAGACCAGGAGGTACGTTGAATCTAATGACACAAGGTAACAGGGACAATCCCGATAAGGTCTGGATTAATTCTGGTTGTCAATTGCCAACTGACTTTTTAATTTTATTTAGCAAAAAAAAAAAGACTACAATCAATCATACATTTTCCAATTTAAATTTTGTGAAAATCCAGATTTAATCTGATTTTGTTAATTGCAAGAATGGCAGATATTGCATAGTCATTAGGCCAGGCAATATTTCAGCCATTTTTGCATGTCTCCATACTCATATACAATATGTTTCCTGCTGTTTTAGCTGTCTGAATGATTTCCCCTAATACTTTTTAGTACCGAAATTCGGTTGATCTTAATAGCAACATGAACTTAATTCTGCTGACCAAATTTTTTTTTCTATCAAAGGGTTTTGAAAGAACTGATTTTTTGCCCTGTACACGTCTAATGAATACTAAATAGGGGCCTATAAATAATTTCTAATGGAATTACACAATGGCATGATCTTATTTATCACAGTTGCATACTTTACAATGTGATTGTGTAAGGATGTGAGACGTGAAAGTATTATAATTTGCAAATCCCTTGAATATTTTACTCTTGGTTTGTGGCTATAGCAAATGTATATGCAAGTTCTGGATCAATAATCAGCTTTCTACAATAAAGCCTCTATCTTAAATACAACTCCCATCAAGCAAATTACATCTACAAGAGTAATATTGAAGTAAAAGGAAAACAGTCAATCAAGAAATAATAATTGCACATTGTCTTTCAGAAATAGAACTCATACTGTTATCCTTTCAGAAAAGTGCACCCATTAAGTCTATATCGCAGACTTGCTGCTTCTAAGTTCTCTAAACTCTATTTAAATATCCAGTCAATCTTGAAAATCCTGTTACTTTTACACATATATCTCATCTGGTCGGTCCTAATGCTTATCCCAACTTAAATTCTTATTCCTGCCCATTTCTTCCCACATTGACTGCTGAAACCTACACTTCATTAGTTTAACAGAAGCATTGTCTGGCCCTTTGCAAATTGTAGTGCAAGACTCATTTAACTTTTCATACAATGACTATCTATAACGTTTGGGGTTCAATTTAAAATACTAGTCCATTCATTAAAGGCCCTTCATAATGAGCATAACTTTACTAATAACCAAGTATGGCACATCTCATCCTTTTCAGTCTTCTAGGTATTTCCTCTGTTGGTAACTGCATTGGTAACTCTTACTTTCAAGATGTCTCTAAGGCTCTGCCTTTCTAAAGGAATGCCTTTCCAAGTCAATTAGACTTCCTACAACCTAATCTCTTCTTTTTTTAAATATATTTTAAAAACCCTTATTCTTTAGGAATACATCAACTATCCAATTTATCTCCCCTGGCATATCTCTCATTTGTCCATACTAGTTCACTGCTTCTAGAATGTACTGTGATACATCAAGCATGACATTTGTTTAGTAATGTTACATATACGGCCAGTGTAGAGGCCATACATGAATGGTAAACAACATGTATTTATTTTGTATTTTGTACCTATTTACTTAGAGCAATAGGGGGAGAGGGAGCAGAGGGGAGTTACAACTATATCTACTAAACCTTATTAGTTTAACCTGTTTATTATGGGATCCTGTAAATATAGCTCTCTCAATATGCAAAGGATGTTTTTGATACCACTGCTGATCTTTTAACCTATCCGTACGAAAGAAAATCAAACTTAGCTCTCAGGTCTATCAGAACTTTTTTCTAAATTTGATTAGCAAATTCTATGACAACAGTTAAACTTGTAAATAAAATTTCATAAGAAAAATAGAAAATATTGAACATATATTTTATTCTGAAAGCTTAATATTTTACAAGAATTTTATAATTTGGCTGTAAATTTAAAGCTTAGTTATTTTATAATTGTATTTTTGAGCCTTTGTCGCTACATATGGAAAATATAAGCATACATGTTTATTCTCATTAATATATGCAATGATCACCCACAACATTAAAACCACTGACAGCTGAAGTGAATAATATTGCTTATATAGTTAATATTATATTGGACATGCATTGGCTAGAATGCCCATGATGACCTCTGTCTACCACGAAAGGGCCTTCAATGAGGGCGTTAGCATCAGAACTGGATCATGGAGCAATGGAAGAAGGTTGCCTGGTCTGATGAATCACTTTTTTTTATAGATCAGGTGGATGGCTTGGCGTCTATGCATCATTTGCCTGAGAAAGAGATATCAGCAGGATGCACTGTGGGAAGAAGGAAGGCTGATGGAGGCAGTGTTATACTCTGGGCAATGTACTGCTGGGAAACCGTGGGTCCTGGCATTCACGTGGATGTTACTTTAACACTTTCTACCTATGAAGAAATTGTTGCAGACCATGTACATCCCTTCATGTCAATGGTGTTCCCTGGATGCAGTGGCCTCTTTCAGCGGGATAATGCACCCTGCTATACCACAAAAATTGTTCAGGAATGGTTTGAGGAACTTGACAAAGAATTCGAGGTGTTGCCTTGGTTTCCAAACTCCCCAAATCTCAATCCAATTGAGCATCTATGTGATGTGCAAGAAAAATAAATGTCATCCATTGAAGCCCCACCTCAAAACTTGCAAAGATCTGCTGCTAATGTCTTGTTTCGGATACCACATGACAAGTTCAGAGATCTTATGGAGTCCATGCGTTGATGCATCATAGCTGACTTGGCAGCACGATGGGGACCTACATGATATTAGGCAGATGGTTTTAATGTTGTGGCTGATCAGTGTATTACAAAAAGAGTAGTTCTTTTAGCTCAAGCAATGCAACACCCTAAATGGTAGTGAACTAGGGATAACCACACACGAGAAGGATTTGGGAATTGTTATAGACAACAAATTAGGCAGCAATATGCAATGTCAATCTGCAGTTGCTAAGGCCAGTAAGATTTTGTCATGTGTAAATAGGGGCATAAATTCTCAGGATGAAAATATAATTTTGCCTCTTTATAAATTGCTGGTAAGACCACACCTTGAATATGCTGTGCAATTTTGGGCACCTGTTCTAAAGAAAGATATCATGGCACTAGAAAAAGTGCAGAGACAAGCTACAAAATTGATAAAAGGAATGGAGCATTTTAGTTATGAAGAAAGGTTAAAAAATTTAAATCTGTTTAGTTTGGAAAAAAGGTGCCTGAGAGGGGATATGATAATATTATACAAATATATTCAGGGCCAGTACAAACCTTTATCTGGAAATCTATTCATAAACAGGGCTATACATAGGACACAATGTCATTTAGGCTGGAAGAAAGGAGATTTCATCTAAGGCAAAGAAAAGTTTTTTTTACAGTAAGAGCAATAAGGATATGGAATTCTCTGCCTGAAGAGGTGGTTTTGTCTGAGTCTATACAGATTTTTAAACTGCAATTGGATAAATGCTTGCAAAAACATAACATACAGGGATATAATTTCTAAATAGTCGGGTAATAGCTGCTTGATCCAAGGAGACATCTGACTGCTATTATAGGGTCAACAATGAATTTTTTCCAAGTTTGTTGCAAAATTGGAAGCGCTTAAGGCTAGTTTTTTTGCCTTCTTTGGATCAAGAGCAAAAACATATGTGAGGAAGGCTGAACTTGATGGACGCAAGTCTCTTTTCAGCTATGTAAATATGTAACTTTGTAACAGTCCATTACATTTGAATGGAGTTTGGATTGTATAGTTTATTTGGAAACAAAAAGTTCTGCTTCACTTCACACTTTAGTTGGACAAAAAAAAGAGTGGGAATCTTGCTGCAGCTACTCCAACATCCTTCCTCTCAAGGAGTTATGGGAGGTCCCAACATTTGTAACTCTTGTAGGGCTGCTATTCAAGCCCTATAAGTAACTTTGCATGCAAAAGCAGGAACGTACAGTAGGTGAACATGTAGAGACATTATTTTGCACATAACTTCCTTTTAGATTTTTTTTTTTGTGGACACCTGAGCAATTCTTTCCTTTCCTACTACTACCTTGTCTGTTTAAGTATAGAATAACATTTTACATAAACTGAAGCCTCTAACCCTTTATGCTTCTTTATCACCCGTTACAGCATTGTATGGGGTGTCCTCTGACCTTTCTTTGGGCTCATGGATTTCCATGGGGATCCACACTATCCAACAACACCTCTTTGACAAAACTGTTGAGTAATCTCCAAGAAATATACAGTTTACCCTTTAGTTTTATATTTCTTTATAAGCAGCTTAAAATCATTATTGGTAAACATGTATATTTACAGTGATACAATCCATGATATCCTATCCGTCCAAAGGATTTGTCATAGGTGTTGCTTCTCTTAAACCAAGGTTTTGTCTATTTGTATAATGAACTGATGATGACTCATGAATGTGTACAGTTTTGGGAACAGGACTTAGGGAGCTCTTTTTAAGGTGTGCGTTGATTGGAATATTGATTGAAGTGAAGGGAATAACATGCTGTTAAAGTGCTATGGAATCTGTTGGCGCTATATAAATGGCAATAATAATAATAATATAGAGGTATACCACAAATCTATCTATAGGTGCAGAATCTAGCTCCAGATAGGTTGCATAAGATATATTCATCAGATAACACTCCCTGCTGTTTGAAATGCTTCTGAGCTATGAGCACTCCGCTTCATATACCCATTGTACAACGCTACGAAATTTGCTGCCATTATATAAATAATAAAATAATAATAATAATATACAGTAGGATTGTGAGGTGTTACTCCCCTTCTAGTGGCCAAGAGCCTGACTTCCCTTGGATGGTAGAGTCAAGTTATCCCGATATATAAAGATCTCCTCAATAAACTGAACATGATTTTACATATTTGGCAATGTCCACTCTTACTCTGTCTCAGAAAGAAAAACAAAAAAATTGACAACATATGGAAAACAATTTCAAATACCCATAGCTCCATAACTCGTAGTAGTACTATTTGGTGCTTAGTGCAACCAGTATAAGGAATTCATACTCCATACTCAATGCTTCCCTGTTGATACTTGCAATCTGTTGGTAACATTGAGGGCTCTAGAGGTTCATAGTACCAATGTGACTGCTACCTTATTATAAGCCTTGCAATATGGTGTGACATTTCCTCTTTTCACTTTATCTCTTACTTTTACTTCCCATCATTTTGTTGATACTTTTGCTTTCTACTGAGATGTATCTTATGAAATTTTTTCTCCTGTATATCTCATTATTTTGAAAATCAATAATATGAGATTTAAAAATAAATAATTTCATAAAAATTCAATCTTCCTTTTATTTTTTTAAAGGTAATAATTTAATTCAACCATGTAAAATACTTTCTTTATCATGAGTATTCATGATTTGAATTTCATCCGCTCTAGCAAAAACAAACGTACAACAGAATCATTATGTATTGGAAAAAATATGCCTTTTAGTTCATATCACCTTATTTTTATCTTGATAACATAAAATTTATATCACTGCTAAACTGAATACATTTTACAATTGCATGCAGTTGGCTAATGAACTGTGTGATTAATAGACTGTGCTCTGCCATATCACATGATATAAGAGTCTAGTGCTGATTGCTGATTATTGTAGCACAAAACAAGATTTTTGATGCATTGGATATGAACAGTTGTGACAAACGGTGTCTGAATATATTCTCACAATATATTTTAATATAAAAAAAAATGTTTCCTCTCTTAGGTGAGAAGTTTGCAAGATATAAAATACAATATGTAAAACATGCAAAACATGCACAGGCAGCAAATGATGACACTACTCTCTCTCTCTCTCTCTCTCTATATATATATATATATATATATATATATATATATATATATATATATATATTTAAATAGTATATAAACCTCCAACATTAATGAAAAATATAAGAATACCCATGCAAAGATAAATAAGACAAAATAATAGGCAGCACTATGCACAAAAGCATCAATGTTTTGACCCTACAGGGCATTGATGTTTTCTAGCATATATTAGCAAAGTTTTGGGCATTTTGGAAATCCTTTGAGTGCTTTCGATGTATATTTATTTTATATATATAAATATATATATATATATATATATATATATATATATATATATATATATATATATAAAATATGTAACAAATATGTAGCATAGAAATAATGTATAGTTCATTTTTATATCATATGTGACTATTATAATATTAAAATATCTATTGAAAATACATTTTTCATTTACACTTAAATATCACGAGAGATGAACATTGCTTCAAAGAGGAATATGTTGCTTATTCAGTCTTAATGAACTTAAATGTGTCTATGAGGTGTCCCATGGTTACTCTATAAAACATATTATTTTTCTTTTGATAATAGCATGTCTTATATGCATGTCATGGCCTGTGGAACATTCATGACAAATAGATTGTGCTGTAGGTTTTATATTGTAGATCATTTCACAGGAGTGAGTCGCAACTTAATTAGGGAGCAAGAGATACAGTCAATTCTCTGACGTTAGGGCCACACCATTTAGGTGGCAGGAAATACATTATTCCTTTTAAAAACTAACCTGAGCTTTCCAGTAATTGATTAATAAAATGCAACTTATTGACACTGAGTCATAGTTCTTTAGAATACCGAATTAATTTAGAATGTTCATATCTGAAGGATCCTGTCATGAATTATTGAGTTATAAAATACTGAATGTAAACTATAACATTTTCAGCAATATATATATTTCTGTGTTTTCTACTGTAGTGCTAAAATATCCCCTGGTAATGTTAAAATAAAAATAACGATTATTAATTAAAAATAACACCAAATATTATTGCTAAAATAATGTATTTATTATTTATTTATAAAAAAAATTATTAGGAAGGATACATTTAGATTTATCTCGTTTTCAAGTATGTCCTAGAAATTCTGCCAATTGACATCAGAATTAGACTTTATCCAGAAGTAAAGATCTAACACATACATTTAATTTGTATAACTTTTTGTGTTTGTGTAGTTGTTTTACACTCAATGTCTATTAAAGATTTTTTTTTATCAAATCTGTTAAAAAGCTAAAACATAGAGAGTACAAAATGGGGTGTAAGTATTGAGGTTTACTGTCTTTTCCAATAACTTCTAGTATCTGCTGTTGGTGGAACAAATATATTGTCCATTAAGAAATCATCAAATCTGTGATGACAATGACCAAAGATTAGCATTAGCATCTATTGAAGAAAAATAGAAATGCGTATCAGTAAAATAATTTTGGATTAGGTCACTATTTTTGGTATAAAGTCTGTTTCATATTTTCCATATTGTTACCGTATATACTCGAGTATAAGCCGAGTTTTTTAGCACATTTTCTCTGACAGCCCCCTTCCTCCCCCCCACTGAACTACCAATGCTGGACCAGCAGGGAAGGAGAGCCCCCCTCCCTGCTATGTATCAAGCAGGGAGGGGGGACGAAAAAAAAAGATAGTAATAATAAAAATAAAAAAATTAAATAATAAATAATAATAAAAAAATAATAATTAAATTAAATAAATAAAAATAATAATAAATAATAATAAAAAAAATTTAAATAATAAAAAAAAAGAATTGCCCACCCCCACCAAGGCTCTGCAACACACACACACACCACTCATACACACACACTGCATTCATACACACACTGCACTCATACACACGCTGCACTCATACACACACGCTGCACTCATACACACACGCTGCACTCATACACACACGCTGCACTCATACACACGCTGCACTCATACACACGCTGCACTCATACACTCACACTGCATTCATACACACGCTGCATTCATACACTCACACTGCATTCATACACTCACACTGCATTCATACACACGCTGCATTCATACACACGCTGCACTCATACACACGCTGCACTCATACACACACACTGCATTCATACACACACTGCATTCATACACACACACTGCATTCATACACACACACTGCATTCATTATACACACACTGTAAATAAATATTCAATTAATATATTTTTTTAGGATCTAATTTTATTTAGAAATTTACCAGTAGCTGCTGCATTTCTCACCCTAGTCTTATACTCGAGTCAATAAGTTTTCCCATTTTTTGGGGGTAAAATTAGGGGCCTCGGCTTACATTCGGGTCGGCTTATACTCGAGTATATACGGTATATTATAAAGCAAGCAAAAACAAAAGGCATGAACAATATAACAGTATTCAAAATATTAATTCTGTGTTAAGCAATTCATAAAATATATTTCTAATTCCGAGCATTTTTACAGGGATATTTTTTTTTACTTCTATTTAATGTGTCTGTTAACCATCAAAGGATGTTTTAAGTATTTTCAATTGAAGATATATCACTGAAGCAATGTATTTGTATTAAAACACATTATCGGTCATGTTAGTTTTGGAAGTCACAAGGAAGCTATGATGACTTCAACAATGACCATGCCACTTTGAATGGATAAGCTTGTCAACAATATAACATGAAGTTGACAAGTTGACCTTTTCGTAGTAAATATTTAATCTATACATTGTGCTGGCAAAACTATCAACAAAGACATAGCTTAAACTAAATACTTGTCTTAAATTACTTCTGTCACCAAAATAATGATGATGGAAAACAGCCTGGATGGCTTTGCATGTAGGCTAGTCATGTGTGTCAGAAGGGTGCATTTTAAACTCAGAAGTGCATTTTAAAGCTATTGAAAACCCAGAAGTGTCAGATGTTGAAAATAGTTCAATATGTGTTGTGAGCTTGGCCTGATTCCAGCTTATTTAGTTAAGGTAATTAATGAACCTTAATAACAATAAAATGTATTTTATCTAAATACACTTTGTTAACTAATAGTGCATGATATTAGGTATTCCAGTGGATTATGTGTTAAGGAATGCTAGGGGCAGTTGGGATCTGTAATAATATACTGTATTACTAACAATAGCAATATTTCAAAATAATACCATCACAACATGCTATAATTACGCAGTAATAACTGTATTAGTAACACATATAACAGTACATAAATATTTTTTCTTTAGGTACACTTAATCCTTGATGTAATAGATCTGCCATCTCTGATTCTTGGCACGTTGACTGCTCTAGATGTTGTTTTCTTTTTAGGCTTTCATGGGTTTGGAATAAATTGTTCGTATGTACATGTCTAACTGTTACAAAGATCCAGAACTATTTTCATCAGCCAAGAGTCTGATAGAATTTCACTCCTTCTTACAACTATATATATATATATATATATATATATATATATATATATACAAAATACAAGTAGCTTGGCACTTACCCTTTTTCCTCCTATGTATAGTTTTGAACCTTGGTGCAATCCCAAGTTAGAAAATACAGTGCCTTGCAAAAGTATTTACCCCCTTGGCATTTTTCATGTTTTGTTGCCTCACAAACTGGAATGAACATGGATTGATTGAGGATTTCCATCATTTAATTTACAGAACATGCCAACAACTTTGAAGATTTTTTTTTATTGTGAAGCAAACAACAAATAGGAAAAAATAACAGAAAAAGTAAATGTGCATAACTATTTACCCCCCTATAGTCAATACTTTTTAGAGCCACCTCTTGCGGCAATCACAGCGCCAAGTCGCTTTGGATAAGTCTCTATGAGCTTGCCACATCTTACCACTGGGACTTTCGCCCATTTTTCCTTGCAAAACTGCTCCTTCAAGTTGGATGGTTTGCGCTTGTGAACAGTAATCTTTAAGTCTGACCACATATTTTCTATTGGATTGAGGTATGGGCTTTGACTAGGCCATGCCAACACATTTACATGTTTCCCCTTAAACCAAGTGGTCATTGTCCTGCTGGAAGGTGAACCTCTGTCCTAGCCTCAAATCACACACAGAGTGGTACAGGTTTTGCTCAAGAATATCTCTGTATTTAGCACCATCCATCTTTCCCTCAACTCTGACCAGTTTCCCAGTCCCAGCTGCATAAAAACATCCCCACAGCATGATGCTGCCACCACCATGTTTCACTGTGGGGATGGTGTTCTTTGGGTGATGTGATGTGTTGGGTTTGCGCCAGACATAGCGTTTTCTTTGATGGTCGAAAAGTAAAATTTTAGCCTCATCAGACCAGAGCACCTTCCTCCATACATTTTGGGAGTCTCCCACATGCCTTTTCACAAACTCAAAACGTGTCATTTTGTTTTTTGCTGAAAGTAATGACTTTCTTCTGGCCACTCTGCCATAAAGCCCAACTATATGGAGCATACAGCTTATTTCCGTCCTATGTACAGATACTCCAGTCTCTGCTGTGGAACTCTGCAGCTCCTCCAGGGTTACCTTAGGTCTCTGTGCTGCCTCTCTGATTACTGCCTTCCTTGCCCGGTCCGTGAGTTTTGGTGGGTGGCCGTCTCTTGGCAGGTTTGCTGTTGTGCCATGTTCTTTCCATTTGGTTATGATAGCTATGATGGTGCTCCTGGGGATCATCAAAGATTTGGATATTTTTTTTTATAACCTAACCGTGACTTGTTCTTCTCAACAACATTGTCCCTTACTTGTTTGGACAGTTCCTTGGTCTTCGTGGCAGTGTTTGGTTAGTGGTGCCTCTTGCTTAGCTGTTGCAGCCTCTGGGGCCTCATGTGACACTTAGATTTCACACACTTAGATTTCCCTAATTATGTGACTTCTGAAGGTAATTGGTTGCACCAGAGCTTGTTATGGGCTTCATAACAAAGAGGGTAAATACATACACACGTGCCAATTTTCTGTTTTCTATTTCTAAAAAATAGTTCTATATATATATTTTTCTGATGTCACTTCACCAACTAAGACTATTGTGTTCTGATCCATAACATAAAATTCAGATTAATAAACATTGAACTTTATTATGTACCACAATGTATCAATGTTTATCCCAAAACCCCACCACACCCCCACCCTCCTTTTCTTTTTTCCTCCCTTATCCTATTCAAAAACTACAATAAAAATGCTGAATTGAAAACATTGAACTGAAGGCTGTAATGTAACAAAATAGGTAAAAAGTCAAGGCGGGTGAATACTTTTGCAAGGCATCTGATACGATCAACGTTTTGACCCTTTCAGGTCTTTCTCACGATTTTCAAACAGCTGTCCATGAGTGGTTCAACAATGAAAACAACTGAAACAGCTGTCTATGAGTGGTTCACTGGTTTTGCATATTTTACTAAGTTGTGTTTCAAAGGTGTTGTATACAGCAAACACAGACTCAAAGGAATCCATGTTTAAAATGGAATGAGGGAAGAATGTGATTTCTTGTTGAACTAATTTGCATATGCCCACCCAGAATCCTTTGCAGTAGTAACATCACTGCAAATGTGTGATTTCTGTGGGAAAAGCAAGTTTTATGGCTTGACGGGTGTGACAAGATGAATGTGTCATCTTGCTCAGAAATGCTTCAGACTTGAGAAAGGGAGGTTCTCCCGAAAGCTTGTCATTAAAATATTCCGTTAGTCCAATAGTCCAGTGTATTTTGAGATGGGACATTCACGGACTACATTAAAGTTTATTGGCATTGACACAATACCACCACTGTCCAGAGGAGGCGATAGAGCTTGTCTGCTCTTACAGCATGAGACCTTTTTTTGATAAAGACACTATATCTCCATGTGGACTCAATTAATACATCTCCTTTTCATCTTTTTTGCCTACACGTTAATTATGATGATGGTTATTAATTGTTAATTATTACTTTCAACTATTTTCAGTTGTTTAATTTAATGTATTACATTATCTAAACTGGTCCTCATTGGAGACCGATTATAGATATATGAATTATCTTATTTACAATGATAATGATAATGTTACAAATATATAGGATTTACAGATACGTAATACATGCGTTCCCTAGTTAGTTAACAGTGATTTATTCTTCTCTTTATAACTATCTATAGCCAATGACCCAATATTCATAGAACTCATCTTTGTGTGATGGACTAAGACATTTATTTTATTGGGTAGATAACCATACTACGCTACATTTAAACATGGAGACATCTAAGTTTACTATCTATTTTTATATTAAGATTTATTATCCAATCCCTCTAAGCTATCTTCTTCCCTTTAAATTAGTTTAGGCTCCCTATTTCATAGTAGTCTATTGTCCATTTTTACAATGGAATAAAGGCAACTTCACTTTATTTAATGCATTATTCCTATTTCTAGCTATGTCTTTTTCCCTTTTCACACATACACCTGTCCAGAACTATTTTACAACAATTGTGTTGTTGATGGGTCCCATATACGGGTGCACCGTTTTGGAAGGGATTAGACGATTACTAACTTCCTGCAATGACTGTAATTTGTCTTGAGAAAGGACCAAATGTGGGTCCCAAACGTTAATGCTGCACAATTAAAAACTTTACTTTTTTTGGTTGTTTATTACATAACACTGTTCAAATGCATGACATGTTACTTGGCTTTTGCACAAGCCAATATGCTAATGATCTATCACTTTGTCTGCCTAGATGGAAAAATAAAGAATATAAAAAAAAAAAAAACTTTTTTATAACAAAGTCCTGGGAGTGCTTACTCCTTTCCGATATTTGAAGAATGTATTAAAGTTCCACTGTGGAGCACTGAGTCTATATTATCTAAAGATTTTCGTGGTTCTCAGAACTGAAAACATAAGCTATGCTTATGATATTAAATATATTATTTAGATTTATATGTATGGTATATTATACGTAGTGATGTCGCAAACATAAAATTTTCCGTAAAACCCACAGGGACTCTTTCTGGCCCCAATAGTGATGGAAAAGTTGTTTCAAGGGGACTAACACCTGGACTGTGGCATGCCGGAGGGGGATCCATGGCAAAACTCCCATGGAAAATTACATAGTTAATGCAGAGTCTGGTTTTAATCCATAAAGGGCATAAATCACCTAACATTCCTAAATTGTTTGTAATAACGTGCTTTAAAACATCAGGTATGATGTTGTATCGATCAGGTAGTGTAAAGGTTATGCCCGCTTCACAGTGACAGACCCAACTCCCCGTTTAACGCACCGCAAACAACCGCAAACAGTCCATTTGAACAACTGCAAACTCCCCATTTGCACAAGGTTGGATACCAAGCTAGCCATGTCCCGTTCCTTGTTCTCACTGATGTCATTGAAGGTCTCTTCCTCCACCCAGCCACATACAACATCAAAGGTCCCCGAAACGTGACAGCAAGACCCCTGTATTTTTTTTAAATGTACACTACTGTTACACCAGATATGAGTTGCACTGGTGTGACACTGTGCCCTGGCAGGCCCTGAAAGCATACGTGTGAAGGAAACTGACTGCTATTATATTACAGTCAAAAAGTGTTTATTTTTTTTTAAATGCAAGCTATTGTGACACCAGATATGAGTGGTGGCACTGGGCAAGTGGGCACAGTATACGCTGTGAGCCTGACACACACGCTGGCAGGCAGGCAACTGCAATTAGATTACACAGAAAAAAAAAAAGCAGACTGATGTTCTAGCCCTAAAAAGGGCTTTTTGGGGTGCTGTCCTTACAGCAGAGATCAGATGAGTCCTTCAGGACTGTAGTGGACACTGAATACACTAGCCTAGCTATCGATTTCCCTGTTAAATCAGCAGCAGCTACACTGTCCCTCCTCTCACTAAGAATGCAACTTCCGGGGGGGCGGGGCCTAGCTGTCATGGAGGAAAGACGCACTTCGTGTGAGCTCCCTCAATATCTCACTTTAAGCAGCTATCAACAAGCGAATTTCACCCCAGAAGGGGATGACCTAGCAATGTTGCTCCTACCTGACCGACCCAACATGCTTAATAGCGGTCAGCAACTCGACAGAGTCTTACTTACCTCCGCGTGGCAAGTGTGGCCTGGTGCTCACCGGGTGGGAGAGGCAGCCGATCTCCCGATCCTGGGATGCCCAGGAGCAGCTACTTCCCGGCAGGAGCTCCGTTACCCCCCCCCCCTCGGACCGGTGGGGGTTATCCCGGTCCACCCCTGAGAGGCTGTGTGGAGCTAATGGACGCACTCATGTGGAGTGGAGCTAATGACATACTCATCTGCGACTCTCCCAATATGGCGGCAGCCTCATGTCCTCCTGGTACAAGCAAAGCATGGCAGGATATTGAGTCTAAGCTGGACAGACTCTTTAATCAATTTTGGAAGCAAATAACAAGCAGGAAGCCCAACAAGCTCCACCACAGCCCCAACAAGCTCCACCACAGCTAAGCAAAGCAGTCCCCATTAAAATCCACCAACACAAAAGGCGTTGAAGACGGGACCGGAGGCACAAACCGAAATGCAGAGCCTGCCCCACGTCAAGCACTCGCCTCCACCTTAAGCCACCACAATCCCGCACCGGACGTGAAGCCCCACCGGAACAGATCCGACCACCCGACAAAACAAGCTTCCACCACCTCAAGCCGCGAACCCGGCACTCAGCCAGAGACTTGCCTTTGTTGTTCCAGGTATCAGGGACTCCCAGGGTCTGCAACTGGCACCCAGAAGGGATCGGATGAGCACAAGCAGTAAACAGCAGCCTGCCAAGCATGCCCCACTATAGCCGATCCTCCACCCCATGTCTTTGATCACATGAATTGCTCTCTGCACATTAACTAATTGTAAAGTAGCAAGCGTTTAAACATGTCATTATTTCACCTCCTAAAGAGTTTATTGTCGTAGTTCCTTACATGCCTTTACCTTAACCGTTCATGTATTATGTTGTTCACTAGTCTCATCTCATGGGGTGACTCACACTTGATTTATAACTAGTGGTGGAGCTGCTTATATAAATACACAGTTTATAACGTGCAACAGAGGCGGCTCTAGACTTTATGAGGCCTTAGGCAAAACTCAAACATGAGGCCCCACTAACAAAAAAGTGTTACATATACACATTGATGCACAGTTTACCTGTGTATGTGCCTGAGAGTGTGTCTGACAGAGAGTATCCTTGTGTGTGAGAATGTATGTCTCTGTGAGCCTGTTTGCATTTTTGTCTGAGACTGAAGTATGTTGTGTGTATGGCGGGTGAGGGGGTGAGGCTGAGGGTGGTGGGGAAGGTGGTGAGGCTGAGGGTATTGGGGAGGGTGGGGAGGCTGAGGGTGGTGAGGCTGAGGGTGGTGGTGGTGGTGAGACTGAGGGTGGTGGGGGTGCTGAGGCTGAGGGTGGTGGGGTGCTGAGGGTGGTGGGGGTGGTGGGGAGGGTGGTGAGGCTGAGGGTGGTGGGGAGGGTGGTGAGGCTGAAGGTGGTGGGGAGGGTGGTGAGGCTGAGGGTGGTAGGGAGGCTGAGGGTGGTGGGGTGGGTGGTGAGGCTGAGGGTGGTAGGGAGGCTGAGGAGGCTGAGGGTGGTAGGGAGGGTGAGAAGGCTGAGGGTGGTGGGGAGGATGTGAGGCTGAGGGTGGTGAGGAGGGTTGTGAGGCTGGCTGAGGGTGGTAGGGAGGGTGATGAGGCTGAGGGTGGTGGGGAGGGTGGTAGGGAGGCTGAGTGTGGTGGGGGTTGAGAGAGCCTACCTTTAGTCCCTGGTGCTCCAGTGGGCTCCCTGGTGGTCCGGTGGCCACTGCTCCCGGTCTGCAGCTCTGCAGAGCTGCAGACCATGTAATCTCACAAGACCATCAGAGCGTTACCGTGGTAACCCGCGGCAATGCTCTGATTGGCCGGTTTTCACGAGACACATGGTCTGCTGCTCTGCTCACCCCGGAGCTGCAGACCTGTGTCTGCAGCCGGGCAGCCAGGAGGGGCCTCGCACTCTGACACAGTCTGCCTACAGGCGGTTTAGGCGGCCGCCTAAACCGCATAATTAGAGAGCCGCCTCTAACGTGCAAGCTACACCCTAAACATGACAGCCATCTTTCCCAACAATGTACTGCTATATACTCATACCCTCAGTGCAACTAGCCATGATATACGCACGTTCAGCCTAGCATGCTCAAATATAACACACTTCTGTCTAAAAAATAAATAAAAAACAAAATAATAAAAAAATAAAAAAAAGAATGCAGCTTCAGTATTAATCTAAATTGTATGCTGTCTAGGAGGTGGGAGGGTCTGGGAGGGAGGGTCTGCTGATGATTGGCTGGAATGTGTCTGCTGACTGTGAGGTACAGGTTCAAAGTTTACTCAATGATGAAGAATAGGGGGCGGACCAAACATCGCATATGTTCGCTATCCGTGGTGAACGCGAACAAGCTATGTTCGCCAGGAACTATTCGCCAGCGAACCGTTCGGGACATCACTAATTATACGTTAATTAAAGCATTTGATTAATATATTATACATATATAATACATATTTACCATATAATACATATCTAATAAAACTATATATAAAAGTTTATATTCATATATTTATATATTTATATATATTAGTACTAAAATACACGGATTATTAAATTATATATATTAAATATGTATAGTATGCTTTAATTAGCTTATAATATATATATATATATATATATATATATATATATATATATATACACATGTATAATATATTATTTTAACGTTTGATTATAAGTGTTTCAAACTTTGCATTCATTAGGCGGACTGCCTGAACACTCAGACTGTCCCCTTGTAGGCAATGTCATCGACTGCTATTGCGGTCATATGATTCCAACATATGTCAGGCTCACATGGCTCTGGAGGGCCAAAATGGAAGCAGAGGGACTGCTTGTCTGAGAAAGTCCCCCTGGACCTGGATCGCCACAGATCACCGGTCTAAGTAAGTAAATTGCGGCTGGGGAACTCACAATTGTTAGGGCTTGCTGTGCCACCCTAATGCCATTTAGACTCACTTAATGAAAAGTGGCATAGTACACCCGAACAGTGTTAAGGAGATAACCACCAAGTAAGGTGAAGTTTTACCATAAGGGATTAGTTATTGGTTGATTTCAATTCATCCTTTTGTTGTTGAATTCATCCTCTTGTTGTTCAATTGGGACAAGTGTTCTCTCTGTGGGATCCTGAGATACCACTGTGACCATCTGATAAGGCTGACAATAGCTGCATGTATGTCTTTGCTGTTACCAGAATGAACTGTAGAAATCAGTTGAGAGAAGTCGATGAGAATCCTCTTCGTGGAATGGGAAAGTGGAAAGTGTCACGATTGGTGTTGAACTTGGCACCCAGGAAGTTTATTCTCTGAGCTTGAATAAGACTGCTCTTTTGGGTATTTACAAACCAGCTGAAATGTTGCAGTTCTGAGAGAACTAGATCTTTCTGTAAAATAGTTTATTGTGGATTTGATAGAAGAACATGGCGATGCCTAGTTTTCTTATCCTTTGAAAAGATCCTCTGTGCTGTAATTAGGCTGAACATGAAGGCTTAACAGGAAGGCTTAACAGGAAGGCTTAAACTTGGAAATGCTTCTCTCCAATCCACATCTCAGGAAACACTGATGGTCTTCTGTGATTGTGTGCATCCCTGAGATCTGTGGAGATCAAAAAATCCTTCCTTTGAATAGCAAGAGCTATGAATCTGATCAACTCCATCCTGAAGGATCTAATGTTGAGTCTCTTATTGATTATTCTCAGGTTTAAGATACTCCACTTGCCTCCACTCTTTAGTAGTAGAAAGAAGGGTGAGTATTGTCCTTGGAAGTGTTCTTCATAAGGTACTGTAAATATAACTCTTTCTTTTAACAGATTGTTTACATATTTCATTAAAACTCTTCTTTTGAACCTGTCTATAGGTATTCGGGTTGACAGAAAGAAATTATCCTTGCTTTTGGAGAAATTTCAATCTGTATCCTTCTTGAATTATGGAAAAATCTTCTCTGAAGAATAAAAGGACTGATTCCTGGCTCTATTAGAGCACTGTGAAAGATGACTATCTGCCTCACCACTGGCTGCTCTAATTGTATTCTCTACCTGGCCAGTAGCTCTGTGTGTCCTGGAAATATTGAAACGTCTAATTGACCATGATGTACCAGGTTTCTTGGCTCTTTTCTCCTTGGGTCAAAAAGAATATGTAACCCTGCTTTCTTTATAGAGTACTCTAAGGTCAAATATCAGTTATCCTTCTAAGGGAAGACCATGGTGCATAAGCAGTCAAGTTATGCCTCATCCAGGAGTTTTGTGGCCAGATTCCAAATCGCACCACAGAGATTTGGTCTTTTAACTCCTCTTTCCATATCTGCATCCAACTCTCTTAACCAGCTTTTCATAGATCTTGAAACTGTTGTCAGGGCTTATTCTAGGTGACAACCTGCTCCTGCAGCTGTGTATATCTTAGACAAATCTACATTCAACTTGTGACCCATGAGTTCCCGTAATGAAGCAGAGCTGTCTAGTGGTGACATTGTCTTTCATGCTATTCTAGAAATAGGAGCATCCACTTTAGGTGGAGTGGTCCATATTTTAGACGTTTCCTCCTCCAAAACATAGAGTCTAGCCAATTTACCCTGATCTTTCAGGCCTCTTCCATTCTGAAATCACCAATTCCTGTATTGCTCTGTGGAGTGGAAAGGATAGTTTCTGTTTGCTCAGGTCTGACCCTTCCACTCTAGCATCTTTCTTACCATGATATTAAACTTCTCCACTGATTTGGTGTCCAGGTATATATATTTGGTGTCCACTTCGCTCTCGATAAAATCTACTTGATCCACAATCTTAAGTTCAACAATCGGTTCCATGATCTCTGAGTCTGAGGAGTTTGAAGAGTTTGAGGAGTCCAGTTGTTGCCTGGGTCTCTTTTCTACATGTTTTCTTACCTCCAAAGCCTCAGGGATGCCCTGAGTGACCTTCTTTCTGATCCAGGCCAGTGTGTCTGGTGATTGGATTGACATAGCAGAGGATGAAGCAGCTATCTTTTGGAGACAATCCATGCACAACTGCTTTCCATCTACCACCTTTCCTTTCCTTTACAGCCTGAACAGCCACAAGGGAGAGAGGCCACTGGACCACCTGGGAATTGATCACTTAAAAAAAAAGGTATTTTAGTAATGGGAGGTTGGTCACTGAAACACATCCTCCCCACATACTGTCACCCCCTATGACACACTGTAACCCACTTTTACTATCACCCCCACACATATGGTCCCCTCTCCTTTACACGCTGCTGTCACAACCTTTTACACACTATCAAAACAGATGAACACAGGCAATACTCCAAGATCAGTATGGTAAGTTTATTTATGGGTAGACGACCTAATAATAATTGCAAAGTGCAACGTTTCGGCTCGGCAGAGCCTTAATCATGCATAAGGGATACAAAATTTCCAATGTGTATCTATGACCCCAAACCAAATTAACTAATTGATAAATCACATCACATGTTTACCAATCACATACATAGTATTAATTATAAAATACGACATGGAGTCTACAAAAGTACAAAATTGTATAGCTGAATATTAAAGGCACAGTAATCTAATATTAAACAATATAGCAATGAATGGAGGACTGGCATTACATTTTGTTTATTTAAATTTAATTTAGTTTGCAAATTATGCCATAACTTCAAAAGACATCCCAACATGCATTTCAGGGAGGTGGCTTCACAAGCAACTGTGCCACTCCTCCCACACACACACACACGTGCAAGCTCACACCCTCTCTCCCCCCCAACAGCAACACATACAGACAGACACACAAATACACATACTGGCACATACACACTGACACACATATACAAACACATTGAAGCACACACTGGCACATACACACAATTTAACCAGGAAAGGTACATTCAGATTACTCCTGGGGATGTTACCTTAGCCCAACATCCAGGGGTTGTTACTATCACCCAATTTAATGGTACTCATTTTATCTACCTCGGAAGGCTGAGTCAACCCTGCCGGAATTTGAACCTGCGACCCAAGGGTTAGAACAGATTCTGCTGATGCATTAGCCCACTGAGGTATTTCACCTATATACATACTGACATACATACACAGACATACATGCATACTGACACACATACACACATACATGCAGACACATACATACACACACACACACACACCTCATCTATCAGCCACTCTCCTCTTACCTTTAAGTTGCAGGAGGGTGGCTAGAGATGATGGGAGCGGATGCCTCTCCTCTTCTGTCCTCTCCTCTGCTCAGCTCTGCTCTCCCTCTCCTCTCCTGTCCTCTCCTTTCTCTCTCCCCCGCGCGGAGTAAGCTGGGAGGAAGTGACCGCCTGTCACTTCCTCCCTGCAGCACTTGTGGTGTAGCCGCAATTTTTTTTAAATGGGCCCAGTCGCACAATTACATGGCTGCAGCGCTGACCGGCCCCTGAAGATATAGGGCTCATCGGGTGGCCCTAATGGGCCCTGGCACAGAAAAAACCTGCTGCAGTTTTGCCGTTGCACGTGGGGCCCGGGCGGCCAGGCCCCCCAGGGCCGCCAGGCCTGTGACAACCATCATGGTTGCCACCCCCTGATGGCGGCCCTGCACTCAGATACACACACTGACTCTCAGATACACACACTGAAACACACACCCAGATACTGGCACATACATTTATATACACATTGACACATACACATATTGACATGCACACAAGTCATACTTTATAGATTTGCAGCCGCCTACCTTTGTGTCCAGGAGGGTGGCTTGTTTGGAGTTCTGGTGCTGGCTGAGGTAGATAGAAGTGAGCATTCAGCATCAGCAGCAGCTCACTCCAGCCCTCTCCTCTGCCTCCATACTACTCTGTTCTTCAATGCTGCATCCATGCTGCCTTCACTCTCCACTCCTCCTGTCACTTCCGGTCGGCTCTTAAAAGGCCAGCATCCGACCTGGCCCCTGTTAAATGAGAAATATGGGGGCTTTAGGGGGTGCAAATCATACACAAAATAAGTAGCTATTTCATTAGTTTAACCTGTATAATATCTTACACAGTGAGCACTCTTAGTTTGTTTTTGTGACTTGAGTCCCAATTTCCCCTTTTCACTGTCTATGTTACACAGCCTTTCTCACCATACTATTTAATTAATAGGTTTAATTGCTGTTCCGAAGATTGCCGCGCTATGTCACATAAAGCTTTAAATGCTATGTCTGATTGTAGGTAGAGTCATACATACATTCCTCTGATTTTGTGGAAAATTGTAACACAAACTAATTTCTACTAACAAACTATTGTTACTTTAGATATCTAATTCTAAAAGATAAATATATCACTCTAATTTTTTTTTTTTTAATTTGACAATCAATATCACTTTCTCTTTTCAACATCCTCCTTTATAGCTCTAAGTTTGGCTTCATATCCCTCCACTGATAATTTATTTTTCTTCAATAATGTATTCTCCTATTTGATACACTTTTATGGATATAGCTGTTTAGAGATCTATAATAAAAACTATGCACTAAAAATCTCTCTTTTTTTTCTTAGTAAAATACCCTACATTGTGAACATAAAATCAAATCATATTACATGATGTGTTCTAGTTTTAGAAATGATTTTGGTTTATTTCAAATAGAAACATGGCAAATTGCATCTGTTTAAAAAATATGATTTCATTTTCAAAATCATTTTAGGTTTTAAACATTATCATATGATTTGCTTATTTTACTATGCAAAATAAAATAAAGAAATATAAAAAAGGATAACTAGTTTAATTACTATGTATCTATTTAGTAAGCATGGTAAGTTTATTTTTGCAAAAAAAAAATTCTGTTTACAACATTGTTATGGTAGCAGCACGAGCTTGTTTTGTGGGGAAGAACCATAGAGATATTTGTATTTACAGTGTTGTATGTTTTTTTTACAATGTTGTGATTTGTATTGTACAGAGTGCTCAAAGGTGGGACAGTGATATTGCACTCTGGGAACTGAGATATTTCCTTAACTAACTGCATGGTGGTAAGCAGCGAATTTCAATTTTTGCATTCTGTGTCTGATGTAAAGCTATTGCTAGTTTTATTTGCAGGCTGTTTGAGAATGTGTGAAATCCGAAGATTAGGTTAAACCTTGCTAATTATTGCTTGCAAAGATAGCGATACAATTTGCATCTTCCATTTAATTGCATTTGTTGGCTCTGTGGTCATTTAGAAAAGATTTAAGATAACTTGGAACCTTTCTATTTCTTCAATATATTTTATTTATGTTCTAGATGGTAAGCATCGGTCATTAATTATTTTTAGCATATTTCTGTTATACATATACAATAATATTTTATATGTATCTTGTTTGTTTTCCCACAGTTTTTTTTTTTTTTATTTGTTGAATTGTTTGTTTATGTGTGGATTAAAAGGAATTTGATTCAGATAAACTGGCTGAAACAAAAGTTTTGCCCAAGCCAAGTAATCATAATAATCATAAAAAATATAGTATCTGTTAATCTAAAAGTGATCAATTGTAAAAATGCCCAAATTTAGACTTGTGTATTCAGTTTCAAACAAACTGCAATTCATTTGAATTTTGGGCAATCAGCAGATCATCTGTATTGTATAACTCCAAAGTGCCATATGCACATATCATGAAACAACCGAAAGAGGAAATGGATGAACAATTACATTTGAGACAAAAAATAATTATAGATGGGAAAAACAATGATTGGTGGCTAGACGAGAGCTACTACATTTAGATTTTATTGATTTTGTTGATTATATTCACAGATCAGTGAAGTTACTTATAGAGGGTAAAAAAAGAGGAGCAGTTAAAAAAAACAAAACCTATATTTATACATTATATATTTAATATGTAGTATTTGTTTATTTTTATTTTTTTGTATATATGAATGAAGCTCTGATAATCTTTATAGATTATTTATGTACTGAAAATGTTAATTTATCCATTCACTTTACAGACCATTACTGCTGAGATTTAAATTTTACAGTTTCTTGGTCTCCATGTGCCTAAGATTAAGTGTCATGTGGCATGAAATGCATTAGGTGAATTTTCGATGGATAATTTCATTTATCCTAAGTATTCATTAGGGAATATTTTTCTAGCAACCTACTTTGATACCCCTACTTTTACCCTTTGTGTCACTATGCCCCACTCCCTCTAGCATGTAAGCTCATTGAGCATGTTCCTGTGCGTCCAACTTGTCTGGTTACAATTACATGTCTGTTAGTCCATGCATTGTACGGCGCTACAATATTTATTGGTGCTTTATAAATAATAATAATCTACTTTTGCACTTCATTAGAGGTGTGTTCCATGCTGTTTATTCAATTTACAAGCAGTTTTTTCCCCCAAATTTTCTCGATGGACACTGTTAGCTGGGGATCCACCTTATGTTGTACTGGAATATTTTGATTAATCTTTCTTTGCATGTGGATCCAATGCTCATTGATTAGTGAATTTTCATATAATTTTTTTACCTCCTTCTGGATGTGGTCGTTTGGGCTCTTGGTTTGGCGACTTTTAAGCATATACATACCTGAAATGATTGCAAACGTAAAAACAAAAATGTTTTTATTTTTGACTAATTGATTCAGCCTGATTTATTTTTATTTTTAATCTAATTTATTTTTAGTTTGCACAAGTCTACCAATATATACTTGTGATACAAAATAGTAAAGGTGATTTTTTTTTTTTATTTCAGCACAGTATATTAACTAAAAAAAAAAAACAGTTATGCTTTTAATCTCAAATATTTTTAAGGATTGTCTTTTGTTCTTTAATTGACAAATATAGGAAAGAGAAAGAAGATTAAACTAAACATGTAATTTTTTTTATATTTAGCATTTGTCCTCTTAATAAAAGAAAACATCAAGGCAATAATTATTATAATTTCTCGTGTAGTGAGGTACAAAGTAACACTGGTTATATAAGGTAATAATCAGACTTTTGAAATAAATAATCTTGGGAATAAATTATCCATATTTAATTATTTTATATAAATCTGAGAATAAATACAATACATAGATATTTTTAACATTCTGACAATGAAACAATTAATATTTAAACATAAAATATTAACTAAAAAGACTGATGATTTCTGTTCTACTTCTATGAACATTATTTTAATCTCTGTAGGATTCTGCTTGACAATTTAAATATGGGTCATTTTCTGCCAGTGGGGCATTATACATAATGTACCTGTCCACTTTAATTGTCATCTGAAAGATTAAAACTGCAGTAGAAAAGTAATAAAACTATAAACCCTAAGGCATTAGTTAAACAGGAAATGAAGCTATAATACCAGTGAGCACAATCAGAACAAAGAAGCTCGATGTTCACAGTAAAATTAGTAGCAAAGCATATTTTGCTGCCAAATGCAGCATTTCTTTTTTTTTAAATAAACTGTTATTTTTTCTATTCACAGTAGTATTTGGGATATTTCTTGATAATTATATTCAGTATACTCACTAATGCCAAGGGATGGATACAATTTCCCATAAAAAAACAGACATGAAATTTTGCAATTTGTCGGAATACCCACAAAGACACCTGTTGGCAAATGACTAAAACTCACTAAATCATACAAAACAAATTGAAATTATATTTTGCTGTTCCACTTGACACAATATTTATATTTCTTATGTCAAATCTGCACTCATCATCGAAAACAGACTTGTGCATGGCGAGAAAATTCATTTTAGCAGAGCCATTTTTTTCAGAATATAAACATAAAATAAAAAAAAAACAACAGAAAAGGTGTATCATTAAATAGCATTCAAAATAAATCAATAAAAAGTTTGCAGCAAAAACACTCCAGGGTTATATACTCCCAATAATGCAAGTGAAAAACCAGAATAGTGAAGGTGCGCTCAGACTAGAAGGTACTTATCTGTCATGTCAGTAATTTATATCCCTCTTGTATAATGTGGACAATGCAAAAAAGAAAATACATACAAATAGTAGTGCAGACTGCGTTATACAATATATGTATAAATAGCAGTGCATAATTTATATTCCAAATAAACCTCAACATCTGAGGAAAGGGATTTAGGAGTAAGTATTTCAGATAACTTAAAGGTAGACAGACGTACCTTTAAGCTATCTGAAATACCAATAGAGCAGCAGGAAATGCAAGCAGAATGCTTGGTTGTATAGGGAGAGGTATTAGCAGTAGAAAGAGGGAAGTGCTTATGCAATTGTACAGAACACTGGTGAGACCTCACTTTAGAGTAATGTACGCAGTACTGGAGATTGTATCTTCAGAAGGATATTGATACTTTGGAAAGAGTTCAGAGAAGTGCTACTGAACTGGTTCATTGATTACAGGATAACACTTATACGGAAAGGTTAAAGGATCTTAACATGCATAGCTTGGAGGAAAGAAGAAACAGGGTGATATGATAGAAACATTTAAATACATGAACGGAATCAACATAGTAAAGGAGGAGATTATATTTAAAAGAAGAAAAACTACCACAACAAGAGGACATAGTTTTAACCCATTAAAGACCGATGACGGTTCAGATCCGTCATCGGAAACATCCCCTTGAGGACCGCTGAGGGTCCTGAACCGTCATCAGGGAAAATGAGCAGTGGGAGCGATCGGAGATCGCTTCCGCTGAAATCCCACTGTTACTATCTGACAGGAATGCGAGGCAGATAGTAACAACCAGTTATGCCGTCTGAGCTACACGCAATCGCTCACAATTGGCTGCTGTCAAAGTTGGTGTTACAAACACTCACTTTGACAGTGATTTCTGCCCCTCTCTCCTCTGTAGCATTTTTAGAGGGAGAGAGACAGAGATCAGTGTGTGATAGTTTGTAGCCAGTTTCTTCAAGTGTCAGAACCTGTGAAAAAAAGTATTAAAAATCAATTTTTAACCCCCTCCTATCCTACAGATAGTACAAATCCTGTTACAGCAGTGCATTTGTACTATCTGTATTTTTATTTCTTTGCCCTTAAGGGTTTTTTTGCTACAAAGCTGTGTATTAGTCTGTTTTAGTCTGTTTTAGTCTGTTTTAGTCTTACTTTTTATAAGCGGCAAATTTTAGTTAGTCAATTTCCTTCCCCAAAAACTCCATTAGATTCTTTTTGCAGGAGTTAGTTTAGGGATTGCCGCTAAAGGAAGTTTTAGTAATTTTAGCATAGAGTTCGGTAAATTGTAAAAAAAAATAAAAAAAAATTGTGTTAGTAATTTGTTAGTTTTGTGTCAGTTAGTAGTGTTTTGGTGAAACATGCAGCGCATGTACAGTTTGGAGGAGGCATATGCCTTCTTGGCTTCAGACTCTGACGCCACTGACACTGTGTCCGGTTTTGTTCCAGGTCAGTTTTCTGACACGTCTAGTGACACGTCATCTGTGTGTAAGCCGGTTGCAAAAAGAAGCTGTGCTTCCCCTGCTATGCCGATTGAGGAGAAGGAGTGGGTACCTTCACAATTAGCTGGGCCCAACATCCCACCTTTTAGTGCCAACGCAGGCATTAATGTTACTGTGCATGACTTCTCCTCTATGCAATATATGGAGTTATCTTTAAGGGATACCATCTGGGAGAAGATTGCTTAATTTATTAAAACCAATCTGGATAGCTATGCAGTCAGGGAACATGCTTGGCATCCCACAGATGTCCCTGAACTGCGAAAATTCTGGGCTCTTACTATGCTCATGGGGATTATAAAGAAGCCATCAATTTGCTCTTACTGGAGCAACAACCTTATCTGTTCTAGTCCAGTGTACTCCCAAACCATGTCTAGAGCAAGATATGAGTTGCTGCTCCGATATTTAAATTTTAATGACAATACCCTTTGTCATCCCAGAGATCACCCCCAATATGATAGGCTTCATAAAATACGCCCACTGGTAGACAATCTTCAACACAAATTTTCTGAAGTTTATACCCCCCAACAAAATTTAGAAATTGATGAATACTTAATGAAATATAAAGGGAGATTATGATTCAAACAGTACATCGCCTCAAAGTGCTCTAGGTATGGCGTAACATTCTACAAACCTTGCGAGAGCGAAAGTGGCTATACTTTTGCCTTTTATGCATATGAGGGGAAAGATGGTCAACTGGACCCTCCTGGCTGTCCTGACTATCTGGGGACAAGTGGTAAAATAGTTTGGGACCTACTGATGTGCTTGTTCATTAAAGGTTACCACCTTTATGTGGACAATTTTTATAGCATTGTCCGTTTGTTTCAAAGTCTTTATGGTTTGCAGACACTGGTCTGCGGCACTGTGAGAAAAAATGCCAAAGATTTCCCCAGAGCTCTCATAGAGGCCAAATTAAAAGAAGGTGAATGCAAAGCTCTGTGCAAAGCTGAAGTGCTTGCAATAAAATTTAATGACAGGAAGAATGTTAACATGCTAACCACCATCCACGACGCATGTCAGAAGTCACTGTCCGAGGCAGAGAACAGACCAAACCTGTTTGCATCAGGGCTTATAACAGGCACATGGGGGTGTTGATTTGGCTGATCAGCTGATGCAGCCATATCTTTTCTAAAGAAGACAAAAGCCTGGTATAGAAAGGTTGCTCTCTGATGCAAATAGCAACGCACAATTCATTTCTACTCTTTAAAAAAATGAATCCAGGAAAAAAACACCTTTCTCAAATTTCAGCTCAAGCTGATTTGTACAATCATTTATGAATATGGTCAAGTTCCAACAACAGTGCCAGAGGAATCCATAGTTGGTGCTACACATTTTATTTTTAAGATACCGCCAAATGGAAAAAAAAGCCAATCCCCAGAAACGTTGCAGAGTGTGTAATAAAAAGGGAAAAGGACAGACACCCCTTTTTACTGTTCCGATTGCCCTTCAAAACCAGGCCTCTGTATTGGAACATGGTCTAAGCTCTGTCACACAGAATATACCTTTTTGTAATTCTTGATCCTCAATTTTTTTTCTTTTCTTTTGAGGTAGTCAGTTTACTTCACGCAAATCTCCAGTTAGATTATTTTGGCAGAAGTTAGTTTAGAGATTGTGCTAAAGGGGCAAATGATACCTGCACATTTGTTCTTTAAAAAGTTAAAAAAGTTAAAAAGTTTTCTGGCAGTAACATATAACCGGCTGGCCAAAATCTAAAAGCAATGTGTGCATAAAAAACAGAATTAAAAAATTACCACCATACACTTTCTCTGAATTTTTGAGGCAAAATGGTTGGGGGGAATCTGTGAATTTAATACCTGCATTGTAATGTATGCGAAAAAACAAACAAACAAACAAATTACCTATATGAAGTTTGGCAAAGATTGGTGGTAAAATGGCTACATAGAAAGTGTCAAAATACCCTTACATGAATACCCTGGGTTGTCTACTTTAAAAAAAATATGTACATGTCATTTGTGATTCAGAGATTTATGACAGATAACAGTGTTACAATGTCACTATTGATGAATTAAAAAATATATATTTTGAAACAGCAATGTCCTATTGTACTTGAAGCCTTATAACTTGCAAAAAAAGCAAAAAAGCATGTAAACACTAAGTGTTTTTAAACTCTGGACACAATTTTGAATCTATTTAGCGTTTGTAGATGAGTAAAAGAATTTTCAGGTAAAAGTAAAATATATATATATAATTTGTATGGGAAAAGTAAATGAGAGAGAAGAACATTACAGCTAAACACCACAACGTACAACATGGCCAAAACAGTCCAGTTCTGAAGGGGTTAAATTAGAGGGGGAAATGTTTCAAAATAATTTCAGGAAGTATTATTTTACAGAGAGGGTAGTGGACACATGGAATAGTCTTCCAATTGAAGTGGTAGAGATTAAAACATAGAAACATAAAAAACATAGAATGTGACGGCAGATAAGAACCATACGGCCCATCTAGTCTGCCCAATTTTCTAAATACTTTCATTAGTCCCTGGTCTTATCTTATAGTTAGGATAGCCTTTTGCCTATCCCACGCATGCTTAAACTCCTTTACTGTGTTAACCTCTACCACTTCAGCTGGAAGGCTATTCCATGCATCCACTACCCTCTCAGTAAAGTAATATTTACTGATATAATTTTTCCACCTTTGCCCCTCTAAATAAGAATATGTCCTCTTGTTGTGGTAGTTTTTCTTCTTTTAAATATAGTCTTCTCCTTTACTGTGTTAATTCCCTTTATGTATTTAAATGTTTCTATCATATACCCCCTGTCTTGTCTTTCCTCCAAGCTATACATGTTAAGTTCCTTTAACCTTTCCTTGTAAGTTTTATCCTGTAATCCATGAACCAGTTTAGTAGCCCTTCTCTGACTTCTCTCTAAAAGTATCAATATCCTTCTGGAGATACGCCTCCAGTACTGCGTACAATACTCCAAGTGAGGTCTCACCAGTGTTCTGTACAATGGCATGAGCACTTCCCTCTTTCTACTGCTAATACCTCTCCCTATAAAACCAAGCATTCTGCTAGCATTTCCTGCTGCTCTATTACATTGTCTGCCTACCTTTAAGTCATCAGAAATAATCACCCTTAAATCCCTTTCCTCAGATGTTGAGGTTAGGACTCTATCAAATATGATGTACTCTGCCCTTGGGTTTTTACATCCAAGATGCATTATCTTGCACTTATGCACATTAAATATCAGTTGCCACAACTCTGACCATTTTTCTAGTTAACCTAAATCACTTGCCATTTGGATTATCCCTCGTGGAACATCAACCCTGTTACATATCTTAGTATCATCAGCAAAAAGACATGCCGTACCATCAAGACCTTCTGCAATATCACTAATAAAATATTAAAGAAGTACAGATCCCCGAGGTACCCCACTGGTGACAAGCCCATGCTTTGAAAATACTCCATTGACTACAACCCTCTGTTGCCTGTCACTCAGCCACTGCCTTACCCATTCAACAATATTGGAATCCAAACTTAAAACTGCAGTTTATTGATAAGCCTTATATGTGCAACAGTATACTCCAATGTCCATGAGTAGGGGCATGGGGGTGACTGCCCCCCCCCCAATAATTTTACAGGCCCCAACCCCATTGGATGAGGCTTTTTCGAGCAACTGCCCAATCATGGCCGGGTCACTAGTTTAAATATTTTGTAGATATACTCCCCCTACCACGTGGTTTAACCCCTTGAGGACCAAACTTCTGGAATAAAAGGGAATCATGACATGTCACACATGTCATGTGTCCTTAAGGGGTTAAAACCTCTCTTGTAGAAAAATGTGTGCTTCTTTCTTTATTTACTTTTTTAATATAATCACTGTCTAGCAAACACTGGCCAGCCTCCACATAATTAACTCTCGTTCCACTATGGGTTTTTAACCATTTGTCAGCTGCCTTCTAGAGCTGCCAGTGGGCAAATAGTTCATATTTATAAAACTGGGCCTGAAATCCATACCCAATTCAGGCCCATTTGGTGCCTGATTTGCAAAATGTGGACATTGTTTAATAGTATGAACAATGCCTGATTGGATCATGCATAGCTGCATAGTTGTGCCATGTTCAGTTTGGGCTATTTGGGCTTCAGTGAATAACCCTCATAGTAACATTATATTAAATAAACCACTGCTGTATGGCATACTAACTACTAATTTGTAGAATTGCAACACTTTTGCGGACACACAGCACACCCTTACAAATCATCCCTTGCAAGTAATACCTAGAAATGAGGATAGGCTTCCAGAGGGTATACAGTAGCATGGGAGCTTTATTAAGCAAACTGGAGAAAAATATATTCTAGGAAACTGAAACCAGAGCGAAAAAGAGCACAAAAAATCATTATCAGGTGTCATCAGCGTACAGGTGGTAGTGGAATCCAAAAGAGGTAATACGTTTGCTAAGAGTGGCAGTATAAAGAGAAAATAGAAGGGGACCAAGGACAGAGCCTTGGGGGACTCCAACTGAGACAGGACTAGGGGAGTAGGTGTCATTAGAAAAGGAGATGCTGAATGAGCGTTGGGAGAGATAAGAGGAAAACCAAGAGAGGACAGAGTAACAAAGACAGAGTGATTTAAGAGTTTGAAGAAGGAGAGCATGATCAATGGAGTCAAGAAGAATTAGTATGGAGTAGTGGCCTTTGGATTTAGCTGTGATTAGGTCATTAGTAACTTTGGTAAGAGCTGTCTTAGTATAGTGGAGAGGGCGGAAGCCAGATTGAAGAGGGTCAAGGAGAGCGTTGGAATTTCGAAAGGGCAAAGACAAGTATTTCCAGAAGCTTTGAGGAAAAAGGGAGCAGGGATATTGGATGATAGTTAGAGGGGGAGGATGGGTCAAGAGATTTTTTTTAGGATAGGTACTAGAGTGGCAGGGACAATGCCAGAAGAGAGAGAGCAGTTGAAGATGTGTGTCAAAGAAAGCACAAGACAAATGGAGAGAGATCTGATAAGGTGAGATCAAGGATCAAGCAGGCAAGTGGTGGGGCGAGAGGAAATGAGAAGCGCAGCCAACTCATGCTCAGTAGCCAGGGAGAACGTCTGAAGGGTAGGAAAGGCATGATCTACATGTGGTAGAGAAAAAGAACTGCAATGTGGGAATAATTATTTCCTTAGCTGTTGGTAAAGTAGCAGCAAGCAGAGCTATTGGCTGTAAGGGTAGTTTGAGGGGTTGCCACAGCAGGGCGAAGAAGAGTTGAAGGTGTCAAAGAAGCATGACAAAACTCGGATACTGCACCCCCCTTCCAAATTTGTCTTCCTGACAGACACACGCCCTCACTGATGCAAGCACAGACATACACTCACTGGCAGATACACAGTCATACACACTGTTTAACCAACACACAATTTAACTGAAACACGCTCACTTATTCACAGTTACATTCACTCATAGTTACACAAAAACTCACATTCACCAACAGACACACACATTCACCGATAGACATACATACAGACTAACTGACAGACACACATATACACTCACCAACAAGACACACATGCACACTTACTGACAGACAGACACACACACACACTGACAGATACAAACTCACTGACAGAACTGCATACACACTTACTGACAGATGCACACTTACTCAGTGTCAGACACACACACACTGAAACACACATATAATCACTGACAGATACACACTGACAAACACACATACACACTCACTGAGACACATATATACACTCAGTGTCAGACACACACATTCACTGACAGACACAGACAGACATACATATTCACTAACCGACACTCATACATACTGACAGACATGGATACACACTGACACATGAATACACACACTGACAGACATGCATACACACACTGACACACGTATACATACACTGACAGTCACACATACATATACTGACAGACACTCATACACACACTGACAGACACGCATACACACACTGACAGACACACACTCTCATTGACAGATGCACACAAAGTAACAGACACATATACATACTCACTGACACATGCATACACACACTGACAGACATGCATACATACACTGACAGACATTCATACGCACACTGACACATGCATAGGCACACTGGCACATGCATACACACATTCTCAGTGGCAGACACACACACTATTTGACAGACACATATGCACTCACTAACAGACACACACACACTTTCACTAAAAGACACACACACTCTCATTAACAGACACACACACTAACACATTCACATTTTTTTAAATTTATTTTTAAAGTTCAATCCACCCAGCCTCCCTACCTTTGGGAGTGCTGGAGTGGATTCTTCACTCAGGTCCATTGGTGCTGCCTGCACCTTGACTTGCAGGGCAGGCAGGCACAGGTTGGTGTGCACACAGTAGAGGTGGTGATGGAGCTGTAATCCTCCTGCTCAGCTC
Source organism: Pelobates fuscus (assembly GCF_036172605.1). Classification (NCBI taxonomy): domain Eukaryota; kingdom Metazoa; phylum Chordata; class Amphibia; order Anura; family Pelobatidae; genus Pelobates; species Pelobates fuscus. The sequence continues at coordinate 110,600,730 of NC_086317.1, read as the reverse complement.
CCTCGCTCCCTTAGTGATGCTGGGGCCAGATTGACATGATATCACGGTTCCGGTTCTCGTGGAGGAGGGGTGGTAAGGTGACCAGCCAGCTCTTGGGCCAACAAGCCATCTGCCCGGGCATTGGGGTGTGGCTTTTTTTTTAATAAATACATTCAAAATTCAGCAGTTTTTCAGCATTATGTCTAATCTAAATATATGCGCTAAAATACATTTATAACTTTTTTTGTAAATGCTTATTTTTATTTACTGTTTTTTCATTGCAACTCTTTTTCATTAAGTAAACAGTTATTCTTTTAATATTTATCTTTATTAAATCTATTTACCATGTGCTTTACTTATTAGAATGTTGTACATGAAGAAGCATGTCACTGTTTTTTTTTGTTTTTGTTTTTTGCCCTTGACTTTCAAGTCTTCTAGGAAAAATGACTCCATTCTGAATCAGATTGCTCATTTTGTTCTCTATTATTATGATGTTTTCTTTGTTGTTTTATTTTATAGTTCTAGATTATATTAACAAGAAGGTCATATTCTAAATATTGTAGAATAGCTTTTTCAGAAAAAATGTATCAGCAGCATGCAACCGCCTTGGGCAGTAATTATATGCATAATGTTAGAATTTAATGAACAAAAATGTGTGGAAAAAGGAGCAGTAGAAATATAAAATGAAGAAACATAAACAAAAACATATTGATTAGTAGGATAAATGAAGAGACAGAAAGCTTTGTTTTTATGACCCTGGTTTTTGTTTTTATTTTTATTTTGCTTGCATCGATATACAGAAACATGCATTCACTAAAGTGATGAACAATATTACATTGAGAGTCTAATTGTACATACTGTATTCATATATGCATTATAGGATATGATGACATATTGTCTTTGTTTTCTTTTTACTCTGGTCAGCAGTGATTTCCATGTGAATGTTTTTTTCTATTGCATTGTGTTACGACTATATTGACATGTTCCATATTTTAAACGTTTGTGAATATTATGTATTTTTTTTGTCTTTATACAATTTATTCTTAAGTTTAATTGGCAGATTCATCTAATAGGTTTTATTTTTTATTACATTTTGTCCTAGTTTCTTATTATTTCTACAAATAAATATGTTCATTCACAAGGTCTGTATGGCTACAGTAACGCTATAACAAAAAAAAGAAAAATAGATTGTTTTATCTCAGACGTTTTTAAGAAATAATTATCCATTTTTAATTAATCAAATCAATTAGAATGCATTTTTATATTGTGGATTTCTTGCCTGTACACATTGTTATTTAAGGACAGTCCGTTATTGTACTTTCTGTTATATGTCAGCACATATTTGCATAAAATACCATGCTTGTGAAAGCTTTATTGTTAGAATCCACATCTTTCCTTATTCGAGAATTTAACTCTCATCTGCATTGTTCCCTAGAGCCACAATAATACTTTTATTAGTTTGCATCACGTAGTATAAAAGCAATGATTAAAAAAGATTAATTCAATTTAGCTCTGTTTCTAAATAATATTAGTATTAATAATAATAATAAAAATAATGATATATTAAAATTGAGAGATAGCTAATTTGTAAAAGTATACATAATAGTTTAATTAAAATATGATTTAAAAGTTTAGTTTTTTTACAAGTCATGCTGTTATTTTTTTAAAGGGTTGCTCTAAGCACCATAACAACTTTAGGATAACCCCTTAGTTACCAAACCGTTTTTCAATTTTTTTACCGTTAAGGACCAGGGCTGGTTTTACATTTCTGCAGCGTTTTTTGTAGCTGTAATTTTCTTCTTACTCATTTATGGTACCCACACATATTATAAATCGTTTTTCTTTCCATTAAATGGTCTTTATAAAGATACCATTATTTTCATGTCATATCGTTTACTATAAAAAAATGATAAAATATGATGAAAAAATCTGTTACGCATCTGCAACCGCGAAAAAACACCCATGCTAAATAGTTTCTACATTTTCTCCTGAGTTTAGAAATAACCAATGTTAACATGTTTTTTTTTTGCAAGTTATAGGTCTATAAGTACAAGTAGGACATTGCTGTTTTAAAATATATTTTTTTTAAATGTATCAATAGTGACATTGTAACACTGTTATCTGTCATAAATCTCTAACTCACACTTTACATGTACATATTTTTTTTAAAGTAGACAACCCAGGATATTCAATATGATGTATGTCCAGTCTTTTTTAGTAGCCAATTAATCACAAACACTGGGCAAATTGAACATTTATATTTGTTTGTGTGTTAAAAATGCAAAAAACAATTGTGAATGCTAGCTTTTGCCAGTGTTTGTGACTAAAGGGCTACTAAAAAAGACTGAACATACACCATTTGCTATACATTGGCTTGTCTTCTTTTGCAAATGGTATGCCATCATGGGGGTAATTCTCATTCCTGGGCTACCATACGCTCTCAAATGCCACATAACCAATCTGGCACATTTCAGTGTGAAAAAATGGAAAATTAAGTCTTATATTTGACCCTGTAACTTTCAAAAACACTATAAAACCTGTAATGGTGGCAGGGCCGGACTTGGAAAAAAATTTGGCCTGGACATTTTTTTTATCATAGTGGCCCACTAAGAAGGGGGCGGGGCAGAGAGGGTGTGTTTTGTCATCACTATTGACAAACGCGCCCCCTCTCAAAGTGCAGGCCAGGGCAGACCATGCGCAGAGCTCTGCTGAAGAGCTCTAGCATGAGAAAAATGCCCTGTGTTTGTTCTACACGGTGCAAGCAAATGTAATAACATGCTTGCACTGTGTTTCCTTGCAACTTGTCTCTGGTGTCTCTATAAATGGATACCAGGAGACAAAAGGGCCAGGAAAGAGTATTGTGCATGTGTTTGGAGCCTGCTTGTGGTATTGTGTGTGTGTAGAGTGAGCTGATTGTGGTGTGGTATTGTTTAATAAGTTTGGTTTTAGTCATGTTGTGTTTGTGGTGTAATGTAATGCATATGTGGCTAGGGGCTGTAGAGAATGTGTGTATAGGGGATGTAGCAAGTGTGTGCATACTATAGTGGCTATAGTGTGTGTGTGTGTGTTACAAACTGCCTTTTGTAACTGGTTCTTTATGTGACAAATTGGCCTGTTCCCCTGTCGTATGGAGAGGCCGTATTGCCAGCCTCCTACCTCATGACTATGGCCCTTGTGTGTATAGCCCTTTAAGCACATTATTGGGGCATATTGAATTTTAAAATATTTTTTCTACCCCTTTAATTCCATGAGTTAATGTGCCTTTTCCCCTCCCCCTTTCCTGTCACATTGTTTTTCAGCAGGGAGTTGTCGGAGGGACACTGCCAGACCAGTTTAAACTGGCTGCTTTGTCCCTCCTCAATCTCTCATCAACCCTTGCTAAACTTTAAACCCATGGTGATTTTATTCTGTTCATGGGATCTGAGCGCTGTTCGAATATATTGAGCGCTCAGATCCAAGCTATCTGGGGATAGGTTAAATGTTGGGGTTATGTGTAATATAATAGGAATTATGTATTTTTATGTATTTTTACTGTTGGTATAAAATGGAGATATTTTCTGTACCTTGAGATAATTGAGTTTACTGCAGTGCCTTAAGCCAATTATCTCCAGGATAGTGATCTTGATAAAGACCCCAGCAGGGTCGAAACGTCGATTTGTTCTGCACATGTAATGTATTCTATTTGATACAGTAAATACTTTTTTTCACTGAAGAGAAGACCCAGAGTGCTCCCTTTATTTTTGTAATAAATATATATATATATATATATATATATATATATATATATATAATCTCAAAATACAGTTAAAATAAAATTATCTATCTATATATATATATATATATATATATATATATATCTCAAAATACAGTAAGAATAAAATTATATAAATATATATATATATATATATATATATATATATATACAATATCCTTGCACTCACGCTTTTAACGTTTTTCAGTAAAGTTTGCTCAATGCAGTTGCCGGGTGCCAGTTCCTTTAAGGATTCGATAGTGTATACAAAAATAGAAAAATAGGAGCTGCACTCACGGTCTTAATATCAAAGTAGAAAAATAATTTATTCCATGTGTCACAAACGACGTTTCGGTCCGCTCAGGGACCTTCCTCAGGATAAAGTGAACCACAAATACAAGTGAAAATAATATCGTATATATACACATATTAGCAAATAGGTAATGACTTACCCAGGTGAAATTCATAACGACCGGCGTTCCCCAAGCTTCACCGCGCATGTGCAAGCCCTCTGTGAACCCGCGTTGACCCACGTTCACCCACGTGATGACGTCACCATGCGTCGTCGTCAAGGCGACGCAACGCCATCACCATAGTCCCCGTGATACATACCTGCACAGCTATACGCCAGGTTTGATCGTGAAAAAACTGCACGATCAGAAATAACAGATAAACAAAAAAATGAAAGAAAAAGGGCTAATCAAATAAAGATAAAGAGAGTGAATGAACTGTGAAACTCAATGTGCCTACTTAAACTATACCACCAAATGTGAATCTATAGTATAGTGATCTATGATTAAGCAACCAGACCACACATAGGTTAAATGCAAAGTGACTTCCTAAAAAAAAGGGTAATTTGCATAATTTTTAAGATACTGCTTCTATTGATACTAAGTTAAATAGAACTGTATCAAATCTTTTATGCTATTAAAGCAGTATCCTATATATCTTCTCAAACTAAGAAGCCCATATTGCAAGTAATTTCCAAGACTTGATAACTAAACAGTCAAAAACATTTTTTGGTTAAAGTTCATTTTATGTCCTCTAAACTCAGTTTAATTGTAATAGAGGAACCCCCTATATATGAGTAAATTTTATGTGTACATTTTTTCTTTTTCTTTGTACATCTTTTCTCCTACGTCTTGGATATATATATAAATGGTCTGTTATGCTGGTCATAGAAAAAGCTACAAATTAAAAATCAAAAACATTTTTTTGAAACATATCTAAATATCAAAAGGTAAGTATGCACATCTCCTTGGATGGTCAAAAGGTGTTACATTTTTAAATTTTGTAAAAAAAATTAAGGTCTAAATTTTTAATTATTAAATTATTTATTTATTGAAACTTTTCTAAACCTAAAATAAGGTGAACGGCTTGAGGATATACTGTCCCTATAAGCTCTCTTTCATAATTAGTTATTTTAGATATACAGTATGAATTTCAATGACATTTTCACCTAAAAAAAATTTTTAGTAAATATTAATTATTAATTATTGATTAACCCTCCAGTCTACATACATGTAGATCGGGTGTACTTATTAAGACCTCAAGGAGATGTGAATATCTTCCAAAAAACATGCCGAAATTGCCTGCAGGATAAATACAATTGGAGCTTGCTTATTCATATACTGAAAAAATGAAAAAAGGATTAAACAAAAAATATTAAATAAAGGAGTGATACGTCAGTATCTCATTTAATCCTTTGGGTGAAACTGTGTCCAATTTAAATATCCAAAAAATTTCTTTGTTTAACAGCATTTTGCATCTGTCTCCTCCCCTACGTGGCTCAGGGATATGATCGATCGCCGTGAACTTGAGTGATGACAGTGGGTCCAAAAGTCCAAAAAGTCCAGTCCAAAAAATGCTTTGCAACTGGTTTGTCGCTGACTCCGTCTCTATACGCTGTCCGTATGTTCGAACGGTGTCCTCGAATGCGCTCACTTAAAGGAGTTATGGTCTTGCCCACGTATGACAGGCCACATGGGCACGTTAATTTATAGATAACATACGGCGTTTTGCATGTTATGGTATAATTTATATTGAATTCTTGATTAGTGTGTGGATGATGGAAAGTGCGTGAAGGGACCATGTGACTGCAGGTCATGCATCCCAAACATCTGACGCTTCCTCGTTTTTGTGTTTTGTCTACTGGTAAGTAACAATGTACAGGATCTGTTTTAACAAGAATATCCCGGAAATTCTTGTTCCGCTTATAACATATAAGCGGTCTCTGCTTAAAAATCTTTGGGAGAGATGGGTCTTGTTCCAATATATTTCAATTTCTTCTGATGGTGTTGGTTAACTTGGCTGCCTTAGAGTTATAAGTAATCGGGCAAATTAGTCGATTTTGTATCTCCCTTGAGATTCTTGGATATCCAATTTTGACTTGTTGTAAAACTTCATCTAGATGTTTATTATTGTAGCCACGATTCAAAAACTTGTGTTTCATACTTTTTAGTTGTTCTTCCTTTTTGGTTTCATTTGAGTTGTTCCGTATAGTGCGCAAAAATTGGGCTTTTGGCAAAGAGGCTTTCAATCGTTCCGGATGTGCACTATCGGCATGCAACAATGTATTGCGGTCAGTTAACTTTGTATATAATGAGTATTGTATTTTGTTGTTTTCTACCCAGATTTGAAGATCTAGAAAATGATTTTTTTCAGTACTCACTTCAGATGTGAATCTGACCGGGCTGTCCAATTCATTTAGCCTCTCAATCATTTGTTGTGCTTTATATACAGATCCAGTCCAAATTATAAACAGATCATCGATAAATCTGCTATATTGCATAATTTTGTCACCATACTTAGGGAGTATATTGGTAATTTCGTATATGTACATAAACATATTAGCGTACATGGGGGCCATCGCCGCCCCCATGGACGTTCCCGCTATCTGCAGAAACCATTCTTCCTGAAAACTAAAATAGTTGTTGGAAAGGGCCAAGTCCAGAAGTTGAAGTATATACTCTATGGGAGGTCCACAGTAGGACTTAGAATGAGTAAGAACTTGCCTCGTTGTTTCAATACCCAATGTGTGGGGGATAATTGTATAAAGGCTTTTGACATCCATAGTCACTTGCACAATAGGTTCTCCATTTAATTCAAGATTTGATAATATTTTAATCAGAGATGGTGTATCCTTTATACACGTTTCAAGCTCCATGACTGGCCTTTTAAACAATATATCCAACCATTTAGCAATTGGTTCCAATACACCCCCCACTGGGGGGTGTATTGGATCCTTATGCATCTTGGGGATGGTGTATATCACCGGAATATACGGAACAACTCAAATGAAACCAAAAAGAAAGAACAACTACAAAGTATGAAACATAAGTTTTTGAATCGTGGCTACAATAATAAACATCTAGATGAAGTTTTACAAGTCAAAATTGGACATCCAAGAATCTCAAGGGAGATACAAAATCGACTAATTTGCCCGATTACTTATAACTCTAAGGCAGCCAAATTAACCAACACCATCAGAAGAAATTGGAATATATTGGAACAAGACCCCTCTCTCCCAAAGATTTTTAAGCAGAGACCGCTTATATGTTATAAGCGGAACAAGAATTTCCGGGATATTCTTGTTAAAACAGATCCTGTACATTGTTACTTACCAGTAGACAAAACACAAAAACGAGGAAGCGTCAGATGTTTGGGATGCGTGACCTGCAGTCACATGGTCCCTTCACGCACTTTCCATCATCCACACACTAATCAAGAATTCAATATAAATTATAACATAACATGCAAAACACCGTATGTTATCTATAAATTAATGTGCCCATGTGGCCTGTCATACGTGGGCAAGACCATAACTCCTTTATGTGAGCACATTCGAGGACACCGTTCGAACATACGGACAGCTTATAGAGACGGAGTCAGCGACGGGTCAACGCGGGTCAACGCGGGTTCACAGAGTGCTTGCACATGCGCGGTGAAGCTTGGGGAACGTCGGTCGTTATGAATTTCACCTGGGTAAGTCATTACCTATTTGCTAATATGTGTATATATACGATATTATTTTCACTTGTATTTGTGGTTCACTTTATCCTGAGGAAGGTCCCTGAGCGGACCGAAACGTCGTTTGTGACACATGGAATAAATTATTTTTCTACTTTGATATTAAGACCGTGAGTGCAGCTCCTATTTTTCTATTTATATTTATTTATATATATATATATATATATATATAATATATATATATATATATATATATATATATATATATATATATATATATATATATATATATATATATGTAAAAATAGATAAAATTCGTATCTTGTAATACCTTTTTTATTGGACTAACAGAATTTTTTAGTGACAAGCTTTCGGGATAACCTCCCTTTCTCAAGTCTGAAGCATTTCTGACACGAAATGCTTCAGACTTGAGAAAGGGAGGTTATCCCGAAAGCTTGTCACTAAAAAATTCTGTTAGTCCAATAAAAAAGGTATTACAAGATACGAATTTTATCTATTTTTACATCTACATCACTGGACTAATACGGCTACAATTTCTACTTGAACACTATATATATAATATATATACCAGCCCAAGGAGGACCCACAAAGACTTTTTTAATCCAGCTGAGGAAGCCTATACAGTGAGACGAGTACTGGAGAATTGTAAGATATAGACTCTGCATACTGGACTATTTATGCCTAAATAGTGTTGTTTTTTTATCATAGATATTTTTTATATTTTTTATACTTATACAATAAAGTTTATTACATATATTTTTAACTGACTATTGATATGTCTTAAAAGTAGGGATATCTATCTTCTATATATATGTCATACTAAGATTATTTATATATATATATATATATATATATATATATATATTAATATAAAAATACACTTACCGTATATACTCGAGTATAAGCCGAGTTTTTCAGCCCATTTTTTGGGCTGAAAAACCCCAACTCGGCTTATACTCGAGTCAGAGTCTGTATTATGGCAATTTGCATTGCCATAATACAGACTGGGGGGAGAGGGGGGCTGGCAGAGCTGTACTTACCTTTCCTGCAGCTCTTGTCAGCTCTCTCCTCCTCTGCCGGTCCGTTCAGCACCTCGGTCAGCTCCCAGTGTAAGTCTCGCGAGAGCCGCGGCTCTCGCGAGACTTACACTGGGAGCTGACAGAGAGAGCTGCACAGACCGCGCGGAGGAGGAGAGAGCTGACAGGAGCTGCAGGAAAGGTAAGTACAGCTCTGCCAGCCCCCCTCTCCCCTCACTGAACCGCCACTGGACCACCAGGGAAGGAGCCCCCCTCCCTGCTATGTATCAAGCAGGGAGGGGGGACGAAAAAAAATATATAATAAAAAAATAAGAAATAATAATAAAAAATGTATAATAACAAAAAAAGAGGTATAAGGACAACTATGGGAGGGAGGGGGGGGATAAGGACCACTATGGGAGGGGGGGGGATAAGGACCACTATGGGAGGGGGGGGGGGATAAGGACCACTATGGGAGGGGGGGGGGATAAGGACCACTATGGGAGGGAGGGGGGGGATAAGGACCACTATGGGAGGGAGGGGGTGGGATAAGGACCACTATGGGAGGGAGGGGGGGTATAAGGACCACTATGGGAGGGAGGGGGGATAAGGACCACTATGGGAGGGAGGGGGGGTATAAGGACCACTATGGGAGGGAGGGGGTGGGATAAGGACCACTATGGGAGGGAGGGGGGTATAAGGACCACTATTGGAGGGAGGGGGGGGATAAGGACCACTATGGGAGGGAGGGGGGTATAAGGACCACTATGGGAGGGAGGGGGGGGATAAGGACCACTATGGGAGGGAGGGGGGGGATAAGGACCACTATGGGAGGGAGGGGGGGGATAAGGACCACTATGGGAGGGAGGGGGGTATAAGGACCACTATGGGAGGGAGAGGGGGGGATAAGGACCACTATGGGAGGGAGGGGGGTATAAAGACCACTATGGGAGGGAGGGGGGGTATATGGACCACTATGGGAGGGATGGGGGGGATATGGACCACTATGGGAGGGATGGGGGGGGATAAGGACCACTATGAGAGGGAGGGGGTGGGATAAGGACCACTAGGGGAGGGGAGGGTAAGGACCACTAGGGGAGGGGTGAGTCAGGACCACTGGGGGGGGGGGGTGAAGGAACACGGGGGTGGGGAGGTAAGGACCACTGAGGGAGGAGGAGGGGAAGTCAGGACATATGGGGGGGGGAGGGGTCGGCAAAATGTTTTTTGCCTACGGCGGCAAATATCCTTGCACCGGCCCTGCACACACTGCATTCACACACTGCATTCATACACACACACACTGCATTCATGCACACACACTGCACTCATACACACACGCTGCACTCATACACACACGCTGCACTCATACACACACACATACGCACACACTGCATTCATTATACACACACTGTAAATAAATATTCAATTAATATATATTTTTTAGGATCTAATTTTATTTAGAAATTTACCAGTAGCTGCTGCATTTCCCACCCTAGTCTTATACTCGAGTCAATAAGTTTTCCCAGTTTTTTGGGATAAAATTAGGGGCCTCGGCTTATATTCGGGTCGGCTTATACTCGAGTATATACGGTATATTAAATTTGTATAATGTATGTATAAACTGTGTATATATATTATATATATATATATATATATATATATATATATATATAATTTGTATAATATAATTTGTATAATGTATGTATAAACTGTGTATATATATATATATATATATATATATATATATATATATATATATAATATATATATAATATATATACACAGTTTATACATACATTATACAAATTTAATATAAGTGTATTTTTATATTAATATATATATATATATATATATATATATAAATAATCTTAGTATGACATATATATAGAAGATAGATATCCCTACTTTTAAGACATATCAATAGTCAGTTAAAAATATATGTAATAAACTTTATTGTATAAGTATAAAAAATATAAAAAATATCTATGATAAAAAAACAACACTATTTAGGCATAAATAGTCCAGTATGCAGAGTCTATATCTTACAATTCTCCAGTACTCGTCTCACTGTATAGGCTTCCTCAGCTGGATTAAAAAAGTCTTTGTGGGTCCTCCTTGGGCTGGTTCCTGCTATATATACCCCTCTTAGGGGTGGATGTTTAATTTCAGGCTTTAAATTTTCGCGGGCTATCACCATGATGACGGTGACGCCCTGCGTTATAAGCCTGAAGGTACTTCCGTGTTCGTATGCTGGTTACGTAATTTCCTGTCCTTGCGTTCCAGCATGCGGTTCAACTGCCATGTTTCTATTCCATTTCATTTCCAGGCCGGCGTGATCGTGGATGGGGCGGAAATAAATTATGTATCAATACTTAAAAATTACATCTGACAATTCTCATTAAATGTTTCTAACATTTCCTTGATATTTCTTTTACATGTCCAAGATTGCATTTACGTTTACCCGAAAAGGGTGGTGCATATTCTTATTAAATCACATAACCAATCAATAAAACTTATTTTAAACATGTGTGCATTATTCTTTCAATATTATAAATACATAATTTCCAATGTGTTATATGTATATTTTCATTACACAAATATGTTATTTTAATCTGATCATCTATACAAGTATTATTCAAACATAAGGAGGCTGAAGTGACAGGGATCTATTTCTTCCAGTATGTTAAGTAGCTCTTTGTCCCAAGTTACCTCATTATATATCTATAATCAATATAAAATAAGTCTAAACACCAATGAAATGCTATTTTTAAAGAAATTGCTCTCTAATGAGCTTTTATCTATTTTGTAAGTTTCTGTATAACTTAAAACAATAATCTCCTACACGAGGAGGGGTTCCAAATAAAACAAGTGGGATTGACCTCAAGAGAAATTAAAAGTAAACATATAATTTCACATCCTTATGTGTAGTTTCACTCATTTTAACTTTTCTATGTCACTAAACCAGTTTTCCTGATTCATGGCATACAGTTTGGCTGTTAATCACATCCCCCCACTTATTACAATGTCACATTTATTTTTTAAGACCAGAAATTTCATTTTCCTACATATAAAGGGGGTATAAAAATTCATATGCAAATCCTTTAACGTTGAATTTTTTCAATAGACCCATAAGTAGTATATTTTAAAAGGTGTCTTGTGCTGCATGTATGGTAGCCACTACTTGTAGTATGGAGACTCTATAGTATTGGGAGATGTTTGGCATTCCCATGCCACCCATGCAGGTGGGTTGTTGAAGTAGGGTCAGCGGGAGTCTAGCTTTTTTGTCTGCCCAAATAAATCTTGTGAGCACATTTTGCAATAGTTTGCAATAAGAAGGAGGTATCTAGATGGAGAGTAATCTAAAAATATAATATACGTGGGAGTATCATCATCTTTATTGTGTTCATTTTTCCTGCCCATGATAAAGGTACGGTTTTCCATTTATTAAGTTCAGTTTTACACTTTAGGAGTAGTGGGGTGTAGTTGTGTTTAAAGAGAGTCAACATAGTTATAGTGAGGTTTATTTCCAGATAAGTGACATGGGATGTATGCCATTCTAGTTTGAAGGCGTATTGCAGCTGCATTAATTCAGCCACAGACAACTGTACAGGCATGGCTTGGGACTTTGAATGGTTCAACCTATGAGACCGAACCATATAAAGTCAGGAGGGAGAGACTGGCAGGCAGTGATTTACTTGGATTACTAAGAATTAGGATGATGTCATCGGCAAATAATGAGAGCTTGTGTTCAGTGTTGCCTATAGGGATGCCCCTGATTTCTGTGTTGTTTCTGATGGCCTGTGCCAAGGGCTCCAGGGATAAAATAAACAAGAGGGGGAGAGAGGGGATATCTCTGGCAGGTGCCATTTGAGATAGAAAATGGTTGCGTTACAAAACCCGCTGTCAGGACTTGTGCAGTTGGGCGGTTCTACAGCGCCATTATCCTCGTTATTACTTCAGGAGGAAACCCACATTTTTCCAAGACCCTTGACATGTATCCTGGAAGTATTACTTTACTGAGAGGGTAGTGGATGCATGGAATACCCTTCCAGCTGAAGTGGTAGAGGTTAACACAGTAAAGGAGTTTAAGCATGCATGGGATATACATAAGGCTATCCTAACTATAAGATAAGGCCAGGGACTAATTAAAGTATTTTTAAAAAAATGGGCAGACTAGATGGGCCAAATGGTTCTTATCTGCCGTCACATTCTATGTTTCTATGTTTCATCGAAGGCCTTCTCTGCGTCAAGCACAACCAGAAGACCTCTGTGTTTAGCATTGTTTAAGTGGTGTATGAGATTAATCAGCTTCCTAGTGTTGTATGAGCCTTGACGGCCTTTCAGAAACTCTGATTGGTCATTTTTTACTAATTTAGGCAATAATATGGAGAGCCTGTTGGCTAGCAATTTGTCAACTCGTAGGGTCCTGGGGATTTGCCAGACGGCAATTTAGCTATGCCCTGCATGATTTATTCTGCTGAGAAGGGGCAAGCAAATCTGCCACGTCATTCAGAGACAATTTGGGGAGGCTAATCTTTTTAGGAACAAGTCTATTTATTGTTGGGTGGGGCTGGTGGTATGGGGGTCTGAGTTGAGATTATAGAGGATACCGTAGTATGAAGTGAATTTTTCTGCGATTGACTGAGGATTTAATATTTTGGCTTTGTTTGGGGGGGCTAGATCAACTATTTTGAAATTTGCCAGTCGCTCTCTCAATTTGGAGGCCAGTAGTGCTCCAGAATTATTTCCCAGTGCAAAATACTTGTGTTTGAATATTATATTATATTATATTATTCACTCACTCACTCACTCACTCACTCTCTGGGCCGGCCTAAGTAGTTAGTTTTGAAACTTTATATTCTCGCAGTTGGGATTGTAAAGAGAGGAGCATGGCAAGTTTGTCTTGAGTCGGTTGTAGCTTATTATCATTGGTAAGCTCGCTAGTTCTTTAAGGAAATGTAAATATTTCTCAATTTTTTTCTTTTTAGCATAGCTAGCGTGTTTGATCAATACCCCACAAATAAAGGCCTTATGGGCCAGCCAAACTGACGTGAAATGCGCGACAGGTGTAATGTTAATATGGAAGTATGTTTGCAGTTTGCACTTTATTTACTCTGTTACAGTCGGGTCTTATAGAAGGGATTCATTGATTCTCCATGTCCCAGTACCCCTGCTTACATAAGTCTTGGAGATGGAGATGGTTTTTGGGGCGTGGTCAGACCACGTGATTAAGCCAATATGTTACACTTCGATCTTAGGTAACAAGAAAGTGTGTATGAGAAATCTGTCTATCCTAGTGTATGTGTTGTGTGATGCAGATTGGAACGAGTAGTCTACCTCTCTTGGGTGAAATACCCTCCAAAGGTCCAAGAACTTGTGAGAACCCAGGATGTCAGAAAGTTTCAGTGCGGTTGACCAGTAGCGTGTGGATGTGGGGGATGTTACATCATGCATAGATGATGATATTCTTTGTCACAGTCCAGGCTGAAGTTGGTGTCTCCTCCCACCACCACATCACCACATTTATATTGGTCAGATAAGGCTAAGATTTTGGATAGGAACTCATGGGGACTATAGATGTTGATTAGAGTAAAGGGAGCATTATGAAAATAACATTGTACCAGCAATAATCTCCCCTCCTTGTCACCTTTTTTCTGTACCATGGAGAACACCACCTGTTTACTAATCAAAATGGAGACCCTTCTTTAAGACTCATGATGGCAGGTATAAAGTATTGGAGTGAAGGCATCACTGCAGCACAGATGTGAGAGGAATGCCCCTCTCTCCTGCCGCTACCCAAGTACAATAATAACCAACATCCCCTCTGACATTCCTGCCCGTCTACCTTCCCTTTCAATTCTAGAATTCTTCTGTTGTTGGAAGAAGCCCTCAGTTCCCTGTAGATCCTATATTGAGGGCATTGTTATCACATGCCTCTTAGTAGGATACAAACAAGAGGATCCTTATCAGCAGGCAGATTCTACACGAGAAAGTGGGCAGCCGAGATGGCAGATCACATTACGTTGATGGGCTAATTAAACTGTATGGCATAAAAAAAAAGAACCAACAGGGGGCGGAGTCTGGGCTGCAAGCAGGCAAGAAGTGCATCACATGAGCTCCTGCTGTACACGATGATTGCCCAGTGATATCCATGGCAGCAGGTTGAGGCCTACTGGAGTCAGAACGGGGAGAGACTGCTGCTCTCCTCCCACTGAACTAAGCTACTGTACACCCGACTTTCCAACCCCCCCTCTGGACTGGTGGGGGATATCCCGGTCCCCCGCTGGAGAGCAGTCAGCTACATCAGAGTTGCCTACCTGGACAACTGAGCAGATCACACAGTGCAGCTCAAAATCCCAAGATGGCAGACGCAGCCTGCACGAACGCACGTGGCACGACTGCAACCAAAAGAGCACTCAGTGAAACAAATACCTACTCCCTGAGGCGGTTAGATCAAATATTTCAGGACTTTTGGCTCAAGATTCACACTCGCCTACAAGATACCACTACCTATGGTTTAGCGCCACTTAAGGGAGACAGAAACACAGGGCACTCAGGCAGGGTGAAACCTCCTCTGAGCATAAAACAAACAACGAGATTTCCACAACCTCACTTACACTCTCACCCAGGCAGAGGGCCACAAGAGGCAAGACCTATATGCATCGACCATGCGGGTGGAGAACAGCATACAAGTGGAGAAGAACCATCGCTACCCTCTCCCCCCATGATGGGGAGAGATTTAGCCCCTCAATAGTGAAGTCGCGAACATTAAATTTTCCGTTCGCGAACGGCGAACGCGAACTTTTGCAAAAGTTTGCGACTATTCGATATTCCCACAAATTTTATATGGCATTTTATGTTTGTTTGAGACCGCCTTAAAAATATTGGATATCGCAAAACATTATGATCACTATATACTTTCTCTACAAACCTCTAAAACTAACCAAACTACTCATCCATCCGCTATACCACTTTATCCCACCTAGAACTAGTGCCCAGTTAAAATACTTTACTCTTACTTACCCACACTCAGTCATGCCACACACATTTCACCACTGCTCTCACTGAATCCCTCTGACTATGGCTAAATTCATCTTCTACATCAGAACACTACTCCTAAGATTGGGTTGTATCCATGTCTCGGGTCTTTCATTTAGAATAGTGGCAGCTTCGATCTCCTTCAACACTGACACTCCAGTGCATATTATTAAAAGATTGGGCAGATGGAAATCCTCAGTCTACAACCGATATATTCCTCATCCCGAGAAAGAAATGAGGAAAGTTTTTAAAAGCTTTTAAAAGTTTGACTTTGTAAATTTGATGCAATAAGTGTGTTTTTCTTTAATACATTTTCACCCTCTTTGCATGAACCCGATTTACATATATTACTAATATGTTTCTGAACATATATATTATATTATTCACTCACTCACTCACTCTCTGGGCCGGCCTAAGACATCATGCTGCCTAGGTCCAACGATAAATCACTATGAGGGATAATGTATAATAAACACAGGTTACTGGCTATGGGAGGATAATGTATATTAAACACAGGTTACTGGCTATGGGAGGATAATGTATAATAAACACAGGTTACTGGCTATGGGGAGGATAATGTATAATAAACACAGGTTACTGGCTATGGGAGGATAATGTATAATAAACACAGGTTACTGGCTATGGGGAGGATAATGTATAATAAACACAGGCTACTGGCTATGGGAGGATAATGTATAATAAACACAGGTTACTGGCTATGGGGGGATAATGTATAATAAACACAGGTTACTGGCTATGGGGGATAATGTATAATAAACACAGGTTACTGGCTATGGGGGGTAATGTATAATAAACACAGGTTACTGGCTATGGAGGATAATGTATAATAAACAAAAAAAATAATAATAAAAAAAAAAAAAGAATGCAGCTTCAGAATTAATCTAAATTGTATGCTGTCTAGGAGGTGGGAGGGTCTGGGAGGGAGGGTCTGCTGCTGATTGGCTGGAATGTGTCTGCTGACTGTGAGGTACAGGGTCCAAAGTTTACTCAATGATGATGAATAGGGGGCGGACGCGAACATGCGATGTTCGCCAGGAACTATTCGCCAGCAAACCGTTCGGGACATCCCTACCCCTCAACAAATCCAAGTCTATAGCTTCAAAATGCCATCCCTCCTGAAGGCCTGGGGCCTCCGGAGTACCAAGAACCTAAGCGGCACTACAACCCTGCCACTTAGAGGAATCGGTTAATTTAGCATCTGGGACTGATACATGAACACATTAACTCCTTACCAACCAGAGCAGCAAAATTGTGTGTTTTACATGCCATGCACCAAGCCTTGAGTAGTATGTTTTTCTTATGCTTTACTTTCCTTTCTGATACCTCTTCACACACTGACTCATATCACAGCAAACATCTTAACAGCTTGTTTACCTCACGTACAATTTATTGTATTGCCATGTCTGCCTAGATGCACAGGCTATAAAAATATAATGACCGTATCTAGTTCATTTCAATGTAATAGCTATTATGATGACTCTCCTTCGTTTACTCTTGTGGTTAGACATGATTGCTTGCCAAAGCAACATTGATGATGGGCTGCCAATCCTTAGAAGGTGCCTGAGACTCCTCCATGATGAAAAAGTGTGGGGTATACTAATTAACAGAAATTTATGGATTCACATAGAATGGGCCTAAAGGCAAGGTAAATGCAATTTACGAATTAAATAAATAAAATATCAAATAAAATACATGCACAGGCAATATCAATTATATGGGGCTCACCCAAATACTGCAAGATATCACAGGTTACAACTGTACCACATATGTCTGCATTGCCAAAATTCATCCGAATTTAAATTTTGACCAAAATGAACTGCACATGTCTAGTTTCTGTAAGACCCTATTGTAAGATGTGAGTTGAACCAAAGTGGAGATGCTTCAAAAATATATTTTATGGCACGAAAATTATTTTTACCAAGACCGACCATTATCCCTTTGAAGTGTGAAAGTAATTTGTGATGAATTAGCTATAAAAATAGTGCATTTCTACCTAATTTTCGTCACAAAATTCAATTAACCCCTTCGACAAAGTGGTAAGTGGTAATTGGAATTAGTAATGAAAATTATTGTGATGCAATGACAACATCTACTGATCAATGTATATAAAGACAATCATTAGAATAAGGTACACCCGTCTAATTCCATTGGTCACTTCAAAAGGACTACATAATAAAGTAAAGATAAGCGAATTAATAAAATTTATAATTAATTGTGATAATTTTGATAGAATATTATTTTTTATATTTATTACCCCATAAATATCCTCACAATTTACACATACAAACCAACATATGCACAATAATATAGACACATAGTCATAAAGAAACACAAATACACACTCTCATACTGACAAAGTCATACACACACATATAAATTTATATACACACTCACATAGACACTCATATTGACACAGTCATTCAGACAGTCATACAAACACACACACACGCTCATAAGGGACATGCGTACAGGCACACATACGCATACTCATAGAGACAAAGTCGTACATAAATTAATACAGACATCTAGTCATAAAGAAGATACAACACAATATACACCCAAAGTGATTGCACACAGAATATACTTAGATGTATCAAAGCAGCACAGGTTCAATATATCTGTAAAAATACAAACAATGAAAACATTGTGCTTTCTGTGTATAATATAAAATACAAATAAAAGCAAGGTGAGAAGATTCAAACTCACAAAGCTAGAGACGCACCAGGCTCTATGAATTCAGCATATATGGTGCTTATTCAGGCTAAAACGATAGGATGCCAGGACAGGATAACAGATCAATAAAAAAAATATCCATTTATTAAGTACAATTAAAATAAGGAATATAAGGACATGGATCAAAAAAGGAAAATAAGCTGTGTGTATAATGATATATAAAATATCACCGCCAAAGTCCATTCAAGTCCAGTTCCAAAATTCAGTGCAAAGATTTTAGTGTAAATGGAAGGGAAAGTGCAAAGATGAATTTATTCACTTACATTTAAGTTTAAAACAGCAATTGTATCATTACACAAATTCTATGCATTTTATCCCTCCAGGGACTTCAGGGATAGTAGCTGCTTGTATACACCAGTTCAAACAATAAAACAATTAGGAACCTGCAGCATCTTAGTAAAGAGGACTCCTAGTCCGACTCCTCAGCAAGGAGGAGGTGGCTACAGTCTCAGCTTAGCACCAGAGTCAACCACACAGTGTGGAAAGAGACCACCAGACTCTAGCTACACCACATTCATTCTGCTCTACATTTTAGATTCTGTTCTCTTTCTCCTCTACCGGATAGCCTGTCGCAGTGCCCTTCCAGCTCCTTGAGGGATTTACCATGCTGTGGCCATCATTATGGCCATTGCTGTGCTTGTGAGTGAGCTGACACTTAGAGGATTATTTGAGTTTCTGCCTTGTGGTGTCACCCCCAGGAGAGTGTCATACGGGTGTGGTCCACACCCCAGCACCCCTCTACTGTTGCATTTGAAGAATTCTACACTGTTATTGTTCTTACAATAAAAGCCCCCTTCCTCTGATTTAAGCAAAACCTCATTTCTTCCAGTCACAATGGATGACCTCTTGTCCATTTTACATTCCTGGTTAAGAACAGGTTATCATATAGTGGTTTATACTGACCCTTTATATATTTCTATAATTTCCCCACTGATATGCTATTAATTTAAGATTTACATTTAAGAAATTATAAAAAGATTAAAGAGTTTTGGACCCAAGACAGAACCCTTAGTTACTCTGCTTGTCACTTTTGAAAATGTTCAATTTGCAACTACTCTCTGCACTCTCAGCCAATGTTCTATCCAAACAGATTTTTCATCTAAACCAACTGGAACTGTATCAAATTCCTTAGCAAAATCCAAGTAGAGCATATTCACTGGAACACCCTGATCCATATGTCTACTAAGTTCTTTGTAGAATACAATTAAGTTAAATTGATAGGTAGTGTTGCAAATAGCCGCTGAGCACCGTGGAAGGGGGACTGCAATACTTCAGAAATCTTTGAAATCACTTACTCCAAAGGCATCACGGTGTGGTGAAATACAGGAAAAGATTATTAGGATCAGTAGAGCATAATTACATACATTCGGTGTCAAGCCTTAACCATGTATCCATATTTATAGTAACTTCTTAATTTAATGCAATTAAGATAGTTTGGCATGACCTTTCATAAAATTAATTAAAACAAAAACAAAAAAAGGAATGCACACAGCAAATTAAGGTTACAAGGAAGGCAGTGCAAACAAAATAATAATCATACAAATTAAAATAATCTTTACTGAGAAATGGACTAAATGACAAACAACATAAACTAAGTTAATCTTACTAATAACTGATATATACAATTGTGTAAAAATTGGACGCACATATCAGAATATCATAATTCCTTAAAAAGACTATATCATAATTCCATAGTACATTCAAATGTCTTGGACAGTCCAGAGGGGAGAATACAGAATAAGGATCTCCATATATATATTTTAAATGATGCTTAATAGTAAAGCTCGAACAATAAATTCTTCTGACAAAGGAGTGCTTAAACGTCAACGAAACGCGCATCTTACTTTTTTCTTCATGTTACGTGTTATTTTACTATGGGTAGCACAATTTGATTCACTTTGAATTTTTATTTTTATTGCTGGTCTGTCCTTGGATGCCTGAACCCTTTCGCCTTCAAGGTATTGTAAGCACATAGCCTTTAGTGTGTGTAGAGGTAGTCTCAGGGCTTAGGGATTGTTGTAGGATGTCTATACTTTACAGTGTAAGGCGAAATATTTTCATAACCCTCCTCTATTTATTTTCTCTCCTTTTATACCTGATATACTATGTTAAATGTTTACATATATGGTGTCCTACCTTACATGTTAAGATACATTAGTGGACATATGGGACCTGGTAGGGATGCAAGCCAAACAACCTACCTTTAGAAATCGCTCTATATATACAGTTGCAAGAAAAGGTATGTGAACCCTTTGGAATAATATGGATTCCTGCACAAATTGGTCATAAAATGTGATCTGATCATCATCTAAGTCACAACAATTGACAATCACAGTCTGCTTAAACTAATAACACACAAATAATGAAATGTTGCCATGTTTTTATTGAACACACCATGTAAACATTCACAGTGCAGGTGGAAAAAGACTGTGATTGTCTATTGTTGTAACTTAGATGATGATCAGATCACATTTTATGACCAATTTGTGCAGAAATCCATATCATTCCAAAGGGTTCACATACTTTTTCTTGCAACTGTACAAGAGCCTTATTTTGTTTTATCCCCCTGGACATGCAACTAAGTTTACAGAATTGTAATGATAGTTATTAGTAAGGTTCACTTATTCTGTGTTTGTCATTTAGTCCCATTGCTCAATAAATAAAATTTTCATTTGTATATTATTCCTATTTGTACTGCCTTCTTTCGACCCCAATACCAACACATTTTGTTTGCTTTAGGCATTCCTCTTTTTTGTTTTATTATCATTATACCAGGGTTATCCCCTATTTTAGGTGTAGGTTATTTTTTGACCTGTTGACGTGCTTTTTCTCTCTTTCATAATACCATGTTCATTTCTAATGATGATATTCGTATTCAAAATATCCCTTAATAACCCAAATTTTCCCAACCACAGATGTTAAATTGTTGAACCATTTTTACATATAGACACCAGATCTGCTTTTCTCCAGTTATCTGGTACGATTTCTGAAAGAAAATAAACCTGAAATATTAAAAACAGTGGTATGGATATGTCTACACTAAACTCCCTAAGTGATTAGCAGTATGTAGGACTTCATCCCATGTTAACCAATCATCTGTTTGCTGTAAGACTTTTGTAACTTTCACATTCACCTCAGAATTGCTAGGGAACTAGGTCTTCATTTACACATTCATGGAGTAAAATGAAGACCTAGTTCCCTAGCAATTCTGAGGTGAATGTGAAAGTTACTTCTCGCTTGTGAGTATGTTTCTAACAGATCCTCATTTGTTTTTTATATATCTAACAATATTGTGTTAGGTCTGCTTTCTATTTGTTTTTTATAGATTTTCCAGAATTACTGGTGCCATTTTATGTAAGCATATAACAACTTTTTTAAGTGTCTTAATTTTCTCCTTCACACTATTGGTTATTACTAAGCATTCTTTATGATTATTTTGGCTCATTTCACACCTTTTATGTATCTTTTGTTTTATTGAATTTTGTTTTTTGAATGATACTACAGATATATCATTTGCATTTAAAGTTATAATTTTCCCCAAAAAATTTACAAGCTAAGTAAAAAAATAATGCACTTACATTTTAATAAAAATCTGAGATAAGCCATTAGAAGAAGACTAGATAACCAAAAATGACATGATCAATATGAAGGAAATAAATCGAATTAATGATTAGAGAGTCTAAATCTTTAAAATGCAATTTTTTGAGCTGTGTCTAAATGACATGTATTTCTCCATTCTGAATGAGTCCATGACCTTACATTGATCTACTACGTTCATTTCATTGATCTGAATAATATCTGTACGCTTTCCCATGCATGCACATTAGTATTATGGAATGGGACAGGTATGTGAAGATCATAACCATCCAGAGGATCCTATAAAGTCAGGCAGGTTACTAATATGCTCAATAGAGCTATCAAAGCATGCTTGCATACTAAAAAGATGTTAAATATGTATTGGATTTATTATATGGAATATTAATTTGGTAGTTTTAATGTAGATAAATGTTATTAGTTATTCCTCTTTCTGTCTTATACTTTGATTTTAATTTGATCTTCACGCAAAAATATTTGCATCCAAAATTTTGTTTAATAACAAATTCCAACCTTCAAAAGAAATACATTTTCCTTAAAGGGTTACTATAACCTTTTTGAGAGGGTGGGCCTTGCTGATGTAATATTGGGGACTATGGGTAAGGTTCCCTCTCTCAAGTTCCAGAAGAACCTGCAAAAAAGCTTTTACTTACCTGGGCAAAGCTCTCAGTGCTGCTCTTCTCCTACCGCCGATGTCACTGGGACTACTCATAGAAAAGCCTTTGATTTTACCATTTCTTCCAGTACAGAATGCATGCGCATGCTCTAGGCAGTGATAAGAGGGAGGCGGGGAGATGGGAGGGAGGTTTTTAGGAAAAAAAAAGTTCTCTGTCTAAGTTATATCTTGCTATATCTGGTGATGCTATCAGCCAGTGAACTAGAGCACTGCACTACAGGGCTTAGCTCAGGAAAGTTAATGGAATCTCCTGAAGATAACTACTAATAATGGGGGTGGGAGAGCAATTTTCTCCTACCACCATAACCATTACAACTAATTGTAGTGGTTATAGTTCTTGAAGTGTTCCTTTAAAAGTGTAACATTAGGTAATGTATTGAATTTTATGTATACACATTGCTTGTAACAAAGACAAAACAATATTTTAGACCTCATTTAATTATGTACCTTTTAAAAGCTCATATGAATACCACAATGACTTACAAGATGGTACATGTAATTACTTGAGAAATATTTTATGAAAGGTCCAGAATTTGCATGCAGTTACATTAATAATTCATTATTTTTTCAATGTGCATTAGATTTTGTTTCTGCTACCCTGCTGCTGAAATAAAACATTTTTTTTTTTACTTTTATTTTTTATTTATCACCCATAATTTAGACATCCACTTGTAGGTTACAGAAACTACTTATCTATGTGTTTTATATTGATTCTTCAAACCTTTATTTCATAAAATGATATAATTTAATTATAAAACAAAAAGTAATCATATAATACAAAGAGGGGTTTTAAATATAAATTATTATTTTTAAAATAAAATAGTAATATAGATGTTTCTATTACATTGTTGATGATGTGATTATCATGGCTAGTATGCATTTCCCCCCAAAATATATTTGAGAAATAGCACAGGACACAAACAATAAAAATGCACAGTATACTGTACATATTAAAAGCATATGAAATGTTAATATATATTTATGTCATCATAATGTACTCTTTATAATGTACGCATTATATCATTTAATGATTAAGTTATTTTTACTATAAATTAATTATGGTGAAAGCATTGTATTGCATGTCAATTTAAGTCCTTATTTTCTCTCTTTTTAGTTTATTATTATTGCTCATAAGGTATTTAACACACCACAATTGATTTAGAGGCATGTTAAATTATAAAAGCAACATTTTTAAACTAAAAATAAAACACCACTTAAAACAAAACATTAAATACTTTACAGTAATGATTAAGAATACAGAATCAAACATCACACATTTAAGGCATCACGAACTATATATATATATATATATATATATATATATATATATATATATATATATATATATATAAAGCAGGGGGTGAGTGAGAGGCTGAGGTCCATAAGATTGGGCATAAACTCCATATCTTTAAAAAATGCCCCTACATTCCATTATGGAGTCTAAATATATCCTCCAAGGTGAATACATTTGATTATGAAAGGCCTGACAACTCAATAACCTTGGAGTTGTCTCCTCCATTTGATTAATATACCTATTTTTCCTGTTACTGTGTCAAAATTGGACATGTTACTTTTCCATCTCTTTGCCAAAAACAAACAGGAAGCAGTAAACATGTTATAGTATAATTCAAATGCTTTATTTCAGAATGTAACAACTTCTACACAGGTCCACCATATATGGAGATATGTTTTTTTTATTTGTCCATAACCTCTATAAAAAAGAGGTAAGAGTGGGTAAACCCAGTTAAGTTTTGCTGAACCTCAATACCACTGTATATACATTTTCAATTATTTTTGTACATATCGACAGTTTGTGTGTTTATAAAACCTTTGATACATCATTCATCTTCGAAAGGCATTTCAAGATCTCTCTCCCATGCAATCTGAAAAGATAGTTTGTCTCTTATATCTTTAAATATCTCTTTAATGCTTTACCAGTATTAAGCAATCATCTTATAATTCCTCTTCTCCTTTACAGGAATATCATTTTTTTTTGCATTAGACTCACTAATAGGTTGCTTCTGCTTATCTGCAATGTAACCTCTTACTTCCTACCTAAGCAACAAGAGTGTACTTAGTTTTTTTTTTTTACACATGGCTTCTCCATTGTGGCTTTATTATTGATATATAAATAATATGTCACATGTTGTTCATCTGAGGTTGTATTAACCTAATTTAAAGACCTGCTAAGGAACAGATGATTGTTTTTTATGTCCTAACATGAAAAACCATATAATACAAAGAGGGTGTACTTTTCTTTTTCCATGACTGTATGTGGTTGTATGCAGGTAGTTGTTTGTGATATATCTGGATCTTTGTGAGTTGCTATGAGTGATGTATGTGGCTGTGAGTTGCATGGATACATTTGTGTGCTGAGTGAGGAGAGGAGTGTTGTTGTTTCCAGCCTCTGCAGATATAACAATAGTTGTTAAGAAAATGTAGATCATGGAATAGAGAGGGGCTTTTTGCCCATTTTTGTCAGGTAGGGTCTGTGTCCTGCTACTTTTTTGGACTGATAAGTGGAGCTTGCAGCACACACGTCCCATTGGTGCAGATCACTTTAAATATTCCTTCCGATATGAAAGCATAAGGGAGCACTTACAGTGATCTTCTCACACTCCCTCACAATAAGGAGAGGGGAAGGGCCAGTCAGAGATATTTTGACCCAGGATGACCCATTCATTGGCATGGTGCCTCCAAGACTTTTGCACTTTATTTGATTCACTAATTTTGACTATTGATGTCAAGGGGTATCATTTCAGATGCAAGAGCAATTTGTATAATATTTTACATATTCCTTCTGACACATAAATGGTTACTAATAGCTGGGATAAATACAGAACAGCAACTATTTAAACAAGTGACAATCTGTTCTGGGAAATCAACCAGAATAGCCATAAAGGATTATGAACTACAATGCTACAGAACAACACATGTGCCTAGTAATCAAATGCAAGCAAATAAGAAGAATATTCGGTTATAAGTAAACATTTTTTATGCACACTGACATATTTACACTGTATAATTGCAGGTACTTCAAAAGAGAATAGAAACTATATTTTGAACCCATTCATTAACCAGGCTTTTTTTTTCTAGATATACACAATGTGTAAATGAAAATGACTGCTGATTGCTCTTTATCTAAAGTCTATCATGTGCATGTAATGGTTTCTAATGGTTATAATATGTGTATGGGGAATTTGGGTGGCTTTTAATACTGTTTACATTAAACACAAACATTTTCAGAAGATTACAAGTGCATACTCATGCTGTTTCACAATATTGTAATTGTAAGTGGATGTTTTCCAAATGTATACATAAAATTCATAAATGAATTGGAGTTCACAGTGAAAAATTGAGTTTAAGCAATACCACTTAATCATAAAACAAAAATGGGCCATCCAGTGTTCTGTGTAAAATATACATAATATATACCTTATGTATATATTTTGCATTAGACTGATAGGTGCATTTTGCCACCATTTGGTTCACAGATTTTTACAGCTCAAGTGAGAAAAGTAAACAATAGAGAAAAAGGAGGAGCATTACAATTTTTTGTAAAAAATGTAAAAAAAATAAAAATAAAATAAATTATATATTTCTATCAGACACAACATTAAAATCACCTGCCTAATATAATGTAGGTTCCCCTCGTGCTGCCAAAACAGCTCTTATGAGTAAAGGTAAGGGCTCCACAAGATCATTGAAAGTGTGGTATCTGTCACTTTAAACCCTGCTACACTGGAAGCAGAATTGTGAGTGCAGGTAACATGGGAATGGCAGAAAATCAGATTCCCACTTCTGTTTCACTATCCTTCCACAAGCTGTGCAGGGAGAAACACAGACAGCTTTGCCATGCTACAGAATTAACCCATGGGCAGTTGGAGTTCTGGTCAACTAAAAAGTTCTTTGAACTCAACAGTCAGTCTATCCATGCCTATTTAAGGTGCAGGCTCAATTCATATGGTCATTGTGCCACATGCAACCAGTGGGCTATATGTTTAATATCCCTAATGTAGGTGGGTTCCTGGTTAAAAAACTCAGATTATACTGGTGCATCCTTATAAGAAATTTCCACTGGAACAAGTATTTAGTATTTAAGTCACAATAAATACTAGACATGTGAATGGTGAGAAAATTTGGTTCGGCCAAACCTTCCTTTCCAAAATAAAATACTAATTTTCAGGACTGCCAAATTTTAGCCATATGTCCGTTTGGCAGAATTTTAACACCACAACAAATCAGACAAAATAAAAGGACATTAAAATGGTAGGGGCACACAGGGATAGGAGCATTTTTCAACCACTTGGTTCACGCATCAAGTGAGAAAAAGTAACAAACAGAGGGAAAAACAAGAAGAGTGAAAACAATATCTACATTTATTTTTTCATATATGATGTATTTATTAAATATATAAATATTAAAATAAAAATATAGTTTTTTTTTATTGCTCCACCTTTTATCCCTTTCTCAGTTAATTTTAGTTGACCTGTGAATAAACTCAACATTCTTGACCATTGAATTTTTCAGTTGGTTCTTAATTAAACTACATTTCAGCACTCAACTGACCCAAATTTGAATAAATTATAATTTGGACTGAATTGTACAAACAGAAAGAAGATAAATCGCTAACCTCAAAGTTAGCAGGAATGTAACTTGGATACCCCAACAATCCAGGAGAAATAGAAAGGATAATATTAAAAAACAAACGGCGCCATATGCATAAATATGAGTATCATAAATAAGTGGATGTATAATGATTAAATCTAACAATTTGAATACAAAGTGCAGTATATGTCCCAAAGAGAGGAGTATTTCTAGTAGCAAAAGTAAAATCTGCTAGAGACAGTGTCTTTTGGAGGCCAATCTGTTATCCTCCCTGATGGGCAAATGGTCAGATGTAAGATGAGAGGACAGTCACTTCGGGTTCTGTTTTTGATGTCTCATATAAAAAGTAAACTTAGAAAAGAACAACAATAGTGTAACCAAGTATATTCAACGATCTACTTTCTATAGTGATAAAAATAAAATCACAAAGGGAGAGCCTCCAATCGGTTCTTAGCACTTAGAACGGTATGATTCCTGCTCATGGGTATGTCTTTAGTTGTCCTTTATAAATGCTCACAGTGCAATCGGCATATGAAATGAATAAAACAAATATAGTGCTCTCTGCTTGAAATTTGAACAATTGTAAATTCAGAATGAAATCTTACATTTTTAAGAACACCATATCCTCTATGACATCAGGTGGATATATGTAGGTAGATGCAGCAGCGTTTGTAGAAACTCCTCTGGATAAATAAGATGTCAGGATAAAATGCAGGACCAAATGGATTAATAAAAATACAAAAACATTTTTGATGGTAAACACCATTTTATTGTGATATTCCATAAAAAAAATTAGATAAAACAAATTTAAAAAAAGAGTCATTCTATACAATCACAATGCTGTTAGTTTTCACCGTTAGTTTTTTTTCAAGTGATAAATGCTGAAGCTTTATATGGACCTTTTTAATCAAAACTGTACAAAACTGTACATGATAAAATTACCTTGCAAAAGTTTGAGATGTAAAGAATCCAATTTTTGAAGAAAAGGTTTTAAAATTCTCATGTTCAGGACATGCAGAGTAGGCGTGAGTGAACAGGCAAGGGCCAAGTGGATAACCTTATTTTTCTCTCTAATTTAAACACCACTGACAGGTGGTCACTGTAAATTGAATTTCCCTTCTGGTCCTCATAGCCAGTGAAATATTCAAATTATAGGTTATGTAGAGAAATCTGAAACTGAGTATCTTATTTAAACGTGAATTCTTTGACAACAAACATTATTGATTCCTCTTTTTGAATCCTATGTATTCTTGCTCTAAACCTATGATTGGAAGGGATGTGACATCTTTGATGAGCACGATTCCTATAGTACAGCCTACCACCATGAGACTTTCCCTAGTGTTCAAACCTTTAAGAAGCCCCTTAAAACAAGCCTTTAGCCTGTCTGGGTAATGTGCATTACTCTAATGGTAATGGTGCCAGGAGTGTCCAGAAACCCCTCCATTTTAAGTAGTCAAAAACAATTTTTGAATAGTTTAACTTATTGCATGGTCATCTGCTGGGCATTGTTCCTCACATCCACAATTGACACTGGAGAGCTGGAAGCTCCTAAGTAGTGCAGGACAATCAGGTGATGCTTTCAACCCATGTGAGCTATAGTAGTCATGGTGTTTGGAGTATACCTTTAAAATCAACCCAAATAAATATAAACATTAGACCTCAAAAAGTAAAGATGCAGAGAATAATAGAGTAAGAATAGGCAAACTTAAGCTTGCATATGCTGTCCTGAGGAAAGTCCTGGGACTGGAACGTTGACGGTTTCATGCATCATGTATGTAGTTTTTAACATGTAACAATAAAAGTTAAGTCTTAGAAGACTGTGTGTGGAGACTATCCTTCCTATTTGTATAGGTATATATATATATATATATATATATATATATATATATATATACATACACACACATATACATATACACATACATACATACATACACATGTTTACCTATAGGCTAAGTGATAAAATATGTTTTGACTCTATTTTCTTTAAATTAATTGATTTAAAATGTAAATTATAACTAATTATATCACATAACAGGTACTAGAGTTAATCACAATCTATTTGTCACATTAAACAATGTGCAGTGCCGTGCAGCAATAAAACCAATAATTGACTTTAAATTGTTATCATTTTTCATGTAAGTAATATACCCTTGTCATGTTAATTCCCTGCTCTGTACAAAAAGATAGAATTTTAAAATGTTGTGTAAATGTCACCCTTTTTAAAAACATTTCATTATTGGCTTTCTATTCCATCTTTGACACAGTTTAATATGAGTTTCAAACAGGAATGTATTCTTGTTATTTAAAAAGTTGGATACAATATTTAGAAAACAAAGACGTAGAAATAGCAGAGAAACAAAGGAGACAGCTGGTGTATAAACAGGTCAATTTTTCTCATTAAGGTGCCGAGCTGTGCACAGCCTGCCCTTCTCACCTGCTCCAAGAAGGATAGAAAAGTCTTATCAGGTAAGGTCATTGTGAGTGGCAGTTTTGCAATTTCTGTTTCACCCTTCATTAATCCACAGGGATAAATGCTAGGAATCTATGACTGATTCTGGTAGTATCTTACTATCAAAGAAGTGTATTTCTTTATAAATTCTCAAAGATGCAGTAATTTTTCCACACAAGGTCAAATATTGGAAATAAACACCTTCTTCTGTCTTGGATCCCTGTGTAGCACTGATATCTCATTTTGCAATTGCTTTATCTGTGCAATTAGCTCACAAGGGATTCCTGGTGATGTCATACGCACTGTATTAAGATTATAGATTTAACATTAATTCTCTCACCTAACAGCATGCACATTGTGCATTTGATTAATTCATACCTTGAAGGCTATACAAGAAGTGTAATTCTGGGATCTCACCACAGAGAAGAGTTAGCCCTCTACAGAAAAGCCTGTTGCTTGCTTCTACAATTTTTTTTATTTCCTTCCATCTCTAGATATTTGAACCCTGAATACCTTCAGAAAGTAAGACCAATATTTTACACTCTCTAGTCACCCTCCCACCCCTCCTCCCAACCACTCTTTCTCCGCCTTCATTTATAGTACACTTCTCCAGCTAATCTTAACTATTTAAAAAGGCACTAAAAGGGTAATTGTTAAATTAAAATGTATTAAAGGAACACTATAGTCATCTAAATTACTTTAGCTACATAAAGCAGTTTTAGTGTATAGATCATTCCCCTGCAATTTCACTGCTCAATTCACCGCCATTTAGGAGTTAAATCACTTTGTTTCTGTTTATGCAGTCCTAGCCACACCTCCCCTGGCTATGATTGACAGAGCCTGCATGAAAAAAAAACTGGTTTCACTTTCAAACAGATGTAATTTACCTTAACCCCTTCAGGACGCAGGACGGTTCAGGACCGTCCTCGGCATTTTTGCGTTGCCGACCGAGGACAGTCCTGAACCGTCTTAACGGAAAACGGGCGGCAGGAGCGATCGGCGAAAACTTCCGCCGAAATCACGTTGTTACTGTCTGCCCGGCATCCCAGGCAGATAGTAACAGCCAATTGCGGCATGTGAGCGATCCGCGATCTCTCACAATTGGCTGGTGTCAAAGTGGGTGTTACAAACACTCACTTTGACACTGATCTCTGCCTCTCTCCCCTCTGTAGCGTTTTGTGAGGCGAGAGAAACAGAGATCGTGATATATTGTTGCAGCAGGTGTTCCAGAGAGTTTTCAAAAGTATCAGCAGTGAATAAAAATCCCCTTTTAACCCCTTCCCTGCCAGATCTGTTACAGACAGTGCATTTGTACTGTCTGAATTCTTTTTTTGCCCTTAAGGGTTAACTTTATTTTAAAGATCTGTGTCTTAGACTGTCTTAGACTGTCTTAGACTGTCTTAGTCTGTCGTAGTCTGTCGTAGTCTGTCGTAGTCAGTCGTAGTCAGTCAGTTTCCTTCCCCCAAATCTCCATTAGATTCTTGAAACAGGAGTTAGTTTAGGGATTACTGTTTTAGTCTGTTTTAGTCTGTTTTAGTGTTAAAAAAAAATAACAAATAAAAAAAGTGTGTTTAGTATTTTGCTAGTTTAGTCTGTTAGTGTGAAACATGCCCCGCATGTACAGCTTGGAGGAGGCATATGCCTTCTTGGCGTCAGACTCTGACGCCACTGACAATGCGTCTGATTTTGACCCAGGTCAGTTTAGTGGCACGTCTAGTGACATCTCATCATCTGTGTGTGAGCCAGCTGCTAAAAGAAGCTGTGCTCCCCCTGCTACGCCGAATGTGGAGGAGGACTGGGTACCTCCACAGTCAGCTGAGTCCAACATCTCCCCTTTTAGTGCCAACGCAGGCATTAATGTGAATGTGGTTGACTTCTCCCCTACACAATATATGGAGCTATTTTTAGGGGATACCATCTGGGAGGAGATTGTTTCCCAGACTAATTTATACGCTAGTCAATTTATTGAGACCAATCCAGGTAGCTATACAGTCAGGGAGCATGCTTGGCATCCCACAGATGTCCATGAACTTAAAAAATTCTTACTTACTGGAGCACCAACCCAATTTGTTTGACTCCTATATTCTCCCAAACAATGCCTAGACCAAGATATGAGCTGCTGCTGAGATACTTACATTTCAACGACAATACGCTCTGTCACCCCAGAGATCACCCCCAATATGATAGGCTTCATAAAATACGCCCACTGGTAGACCATCTTCAGAACAGATTTTCTGAAGTTTATACCCCCCAACAAAATGTATCTATTGATGAATCCCTAATGAAATATAAAGGGAGATTAGGGTTCAAACAGTATATCTCCTCAAAGAGGTCTAGGTATGGCATTAAAGTGTACAAACTGTGCTAGAGCGAAAGTGGCTACACATTTGCCTTTCGTGTATATGAGGGGAAAGATGCTCAACTGAACCCTCCTGGCTGTCCTGACTCTCTGGGGACAAGTGGGAAACTTGTTTGGGACCTACTGATCCCCTTGTTCAATAAGGGTTACCACCTTTATGTGGACAACTTTTACAGCAGTGTCCACTTGTTTAAAATTCTTTATAGTTTGCAGACACTGGCCTGCGGCACTGTAAGAAGAAATGCCAGGGATTTCCCCAGACCTCTCATAGAGGCCAAATTAAAAAAGGTGATTGCAAAGCTCTGCGCAAAGCTGAACTGCTTGCGCTAAAATTTAAGGACAGGAAGGATGTTAATATACTAAACACCATCCATGACGAAAGCATGTCAGACGTCACTGTCCGAGTACAGACCAAACCTGTTTGCATCAGGGCTTATGAAATGCACATGGGGGTGTTTATTTGGCTGATCAGCTGACACAGCCATATCTTATCTTAAGAAAGACAAAAGCCTGGTATAAAAAGGTGGCTATTTACCTGTTGCAAGTAGAAACACATAATTCATTTTTACTCTTTAAAAAAATGAATCCAGGAAGAACCACCTATCTCCAATTTCAGCTCAAGCTGATTTCCACAATAATTTATGGAGATGGTCAAGTTCCAACAACGGTGCCAGAGGAGTCCAGACATTTTATTTTTAAGATACCGCCAACTGCAAAAAAAACAAATCCCCTGAAATGTTGCTGGGTCTGTTATGAAAAAGGGAAAAGGACAGACACCCCTTTGCACTGTTTTTTTTTCTTTTGAAAGCAGCACATTTTAGTTAGTCAGTTTCCTTCCCCCAAATCTCCAGTTAGATTCTTTTTGCAGGAGTTAGTTTAGAGAATGCTGCTAAAGTTGCATTTGATACCTGCACATTTGGTTAAAAAAGTGTTATGGTAGTAACAT
This sequence comes from Pelobates fuscus, assembly GCF_036172605.1. Lineage (NCBI taxonomy): Eukaryota > Metazoa > Chordata > Amphibia > Anura > Pelobatidae > Pelobates > Pelobates fuscus. Next base: position 110,567,567 of record NC_086317.1, on the reverse strand, counting down.
ATAACTGGCTGGCCAAAACCAGATGACGTGTGCATAAAAAGCAGAATTCAAAAATTACCACCATGCACGTTCTCTGAAATTTGTTTAGCACAATGGTTGGGGGAAGGATGTGAAAACACCTCATATACAATACCCTGGAATGTCTACTTTATAAAAATATTAACTTTCATGATGTTAACATTAACTGGGGGATGCAAAAATATGCCAAACTGAAGATAGGCCAAGCATACCTATATATCAAGTTGAAAAACTGATATGTACAAGTCTCGATTGTGGCCTTTTAGCCCCCAAACAACCCAGCAAACCTATGCATGGGTGATATCACTGTAGTCAGGAGATGTTGCTGAACACATATTGGGGTGTTGTTTGGCAGTGATGCATAACAGGACCTGTTAATTCATGCCTAAAGTACAATGTATGTGTAAAAAAACACAAAGAAAATTACTACCCAAAAGTTTGCCAAAGGCTGGTGGTAGAATTATTGCATGTAAAGTATTAAACTATCACCATTCAAAATACCCTGAGTTGTCTACTTTTCAAAAATATATGGTTTGATGGGGGTAAAATAAATTGGCCCAAATAGGACAGGGGCGCCGGTTTACTACATGTCAAAATTCCAAGTTGAAAAATGGATATGCGCACCTGCCAGATTGGGCCTTTTAGCCCCCAAACAATCTGACAAGCCTATGCATGGGTGGTATCACTGTACTCAGGAGATGTTGCTGAACACATATTGGCATGTTGTTTGGCAGTGACACATAACACGATCTGTTAATTCATGCCTAAAGTACAATGTGTGTGAAAAAACACACACAAAAAAGGACTACCTAAATACCTAAATGTTTGACAAAGTCTGGTGGTAGAATAAGTGCATGGAAAGTGTTAAAAAAAACACAATTTGAAATACCCTAGGGTGTCTACTTTCCAAAAATATATGGTTTGGTGGGGGTAAAATACATTGGCCGGCTTTACAAATGTCCCAAATAGGACATGTGCGCAGGTTGACTACATGTCAAAATTCCAAGTTGAAAAATGGATATGCGCACCTGCCAAATTGGGCCTTTTAGCCCCAAAACAACTCAACAAGCCTATGCATGGGTGGTATCACTGTACTCGGGAGATGTTGCTGAACATATATTAGTGTGTTTTTTGGCAGCAAGACATAACAGGATCTGTAAGCTTATACCTGAATTGCAATGTATGTGAAAAACAAACAAACAAAAAAACTACCTATGTGATGTTTGGAATAGACTGGTGGTAAAATGGATGCATAGAAAGTGTCAAAATATACTTAGATGAATACCCTGGGTTGTCTAAAAAAATATATATATACATGTGGAGTGTTTTCCAGAGATTTATGACAGATAATAGTGTTACAATGTCACCGCCATATCCTTCTTGTACCTATAGCCCTATAACTTGCAAAAAAAAAGCAAAAAATCACGTAAACACTGGGTATTTTTAAACTCAGGACAATATTTTGAATCTATTTAGCAGTTTGTTTCATTCGCTTTTGTAGATGAGTAAAAGATTTTCCAAGTAAAAGTCAAAAAACATGTTTTTTTTTCAATTTTTTCATATTTTTTATTTTTTTTTTAATTAAATTACATGAGATTATATAAATAATGGTATGTAAAGAAAGCCCCTTTTGTCCTGAAAAAAACAATATATAATTTTATGGGAACAGTAAATGAGAGAGCGGAAAATTACAGCTAAACATCGCAATAACAGTCCAGTCCTTAAGGGGTTAAATAATTGTATCTCAATCTCTAAATTGAACTTTAATCACATACAGCAAGCTATTAACATAACAGGGGACAAGAAAATCTTAATTAAACAGAACTTGCAACAAAGAAAGCCTAAATAGGGCTCTCTTTACAGGAAGTGTTTATGGAAGGCTGTGCAAGTCACATGCAGGGAGGTGTGACTAGGGTTCATAAACAAAGGGATTTAACTCCTAAATGGCAGAGAATTGAGCAGTGAGGCTGCAGGGGCATGTTCTATACACCAAAACTGCTTCATTAAGCTAAAGTTGTTCAGGTGACTATAGTATCCCTTTAAGCAATCCTTATGGACAAACAGAAGTTCAAAATGTAAAAATGCTTGGGAAGAGTGACTGAAAGTTAATTATTTCAAATCTGTGTGTATTCGTCTCTCTGCTTACCAAAATCCAGTGACAATCACCATGCAAATAGTTGTCAAATGGACAATTTAGCTTAATTTAATTTAACTTAGCTGATTCTTATGTTACGCTGCTTAAAGATAAAAAATACAGTTTCTTGCAGTTTGGGCCATTTAACAAGACTTTGCTAGAGATAGTGAGTTTCCAACAAGGTGTTAAAATAACCACATGATCCCTGGCATTGATTTTTAGTAAAAGTGAAATGAAGCTGAAGGGCAAATAACATAATCTTTAATATCATGAAAGCTAGGCAGCTACAATGCTTCTCTTTAATGAGCTCCCACTCATATGCAGAAGATATAAGCAAGGGCATCCTTATCCCAAGTTAGCAAAGTGATCATCTGGAAGAGAAAGTGGAGGAGATCATAGGTGGACATAATACATTTGTTGATCCATATACAGGGAGTGCAGAATTATTAGGCAAGTTGTATTTTTGAGGATTAATTTTATTATTGAACAACAACCATGTTCTCAATGAACCCAAAAAAACTCATTAATATCAAAGCTGAATATTTTTGGAAGTAGTTTTTAGTTTGTTTTTAGTTATAGCTATTTTAGGGGGATATCTGTGTGTGCAGGTGACTATTACTGTGCATAATTATTAGGCAACTTAACAAAAAACAAATATATACCCATTTCAATTATTTATTTTTACCAGTGAAACCAATATAACATCTCAACATTCACAAATATACATTTCTGACATTCAAAAACATAACAAAAACAAATCAGTGACCAATATAGCCACCTTTCTTTGCAAGGACACTCAAAAGCCTGCCATCCATGGATTCTGTCAGTGTTTTGATCTGTTCACCATCAACATTGCGTGCAGCAGCAGCCACAGCCTCCCAGACACTGTTCAGAGAGGTGTACTGTTTTCCCTCCTTGTAAATCTCACATTTGATGATGGACCACAGGTTCTCAATGGGGTTCAGATCAGGTGAACAAGGAGGCCATGTCATTAGATTTTCTTCTTTTATACCCTTTCTTGCCAGCCACGCTGTGGAGTACTTGGACGCGTGTGATGGAGCATTGTCCTGCATGAAAATCATGTTTTTTCTTGAAGGATGCAGACTTCTTCCTGTACCACTGCTTGAAGAAGGTGTCTTCCAGAAACTGGCAGTAGGACTGGGAGTTGATCTTGACTCCATCCTCAACCCGAAAAGGCCCCACAAGCTCATCTTTGATGATACCAGCCCAAACCAGTACTCCACCTCCACCTTGCTGGCATCTGAGTCGGACTGGAGCTCTCTGCCCTTTACCAATCCATCCATCTGGCCCATCAAGACTCACTCTCATTTCATCAGTCCATAAAACCTTAGAAAAATCAGTCTTGAGATATTTCTTGGCCCAGTCTTGACGTTTCAGCTTGTGTGTCTTGTTCAGTGGTGGTCGTCTTTCAGCCTTTCTTACCTTGGCCATGTCTCTGAGTATTGCACACCTTGTGCTTTTGGGCACCCCAGTGATGTTGCAGCTCTGAAATATGGCCAAACTGGTGGCAAGTGGCATCTTGGCAGCTGCACGCTTGACTTTTCTCAGTTCATGGGCAGTTATTTTGCGCCTTGGTTTTTCCACACGCTTCTTGCGACCCTGTTGACTATTTTGAATGAAACGCTTGATTGTTCGATGATCACGCTTCAGAAGCTTTGCAATTTTAAGAGTGCTGCATCCCTCTGCAAGATATCTCACTATTTTTGACTTTTCTGAGCCTGTCAAGTCCTTCTTTTGACCCATTTTGCCAAAGGAAAGGAGGTTGCCTAATAATTATGCACACCTGATATAGGGTGTTGATGTCATTAGACCACACCCCTTCTCATTACAGAGATGCACATCACCTAATATGCTTAATTGGTAGTAGGCTTTCGAGCCTATACAGCTTGGAGTAAGACAACATGCATAAAGAGGATGATGTGGTCAAAATACTCATTTGCCTAATAATTCTGCACACAGTGTATGGCCCTTTATGTCAAAGGTATATCTGCCAAGATTACAGAACCACAGAATTGCTAAGATCAGCTTTTGGTGCATCATAAACTCATGTTAAATCCAAATTCCAAAAACACAAAGCGCTAGTTCCTAATAATGCTCAAAATTATTAGACATTGTCATGCAACTATGCATTTACTTATTGTTGATCAATAAAAATCAGTACTAATTTGTTTGCTGTTTACATTTTTGGTTTCCTTATTGACCTATGAAGACTCTTTGGACTAATGTCACCAGGCCCCCTGACACCTCCCAGAAAAGTTATGACTATAGAGCTATGCATTTTGAGATTTGGTTCATAATATCATATACATATTTCCTTTTTTCAAGGTCTAGAGTTTGGAATTCACTTTTTTGTCTTTCGTATAAATATAGCAAACCTTGAACAATTGGAAAACATATCTACATTTTTTTACATTTTCTTTTACTTTTACCTTTTGTTAACTGACTTAGATGTTGGTTATATATGTATTATATTATTTATATATTAGAAAACACCATAATGTATTAATAATAATTATTTATAACATCAATAATCTTAGCATAAGCAGAATTGAAATTTGTGGCAAACAAGGGACCCACATTTTAATTACAATTATCTTTGGTGGCTATTAATTTATTCTCCATCTTATACCCTTTATTTATTTTTGAATAACTTCAAAATGTGTCTTTTTTGCCCCTAAAATCCTCATCCAGCAATGCAAAAATCTCACAATATACTTTATCAGAAGATTTGTCATTATGAAAGCCATCCACCATTCTTAAATTAATGTCCTTTACACTCCCACCCTCCTCAGTGAGAGACAGTCTATTATACATTTCTTGCTTCAAGATAAGCTTTTTGTACAACATCCCTTGTACACCATTACTCAGTGGGTGAGACTCAGACACTCTATCAAATCAATAAAAAATGCTTGCATGAATGAATGTCTTGAAAAAGTCCTTTGAGGTTGAAATGCATAGACACAGAGGGCACTAACATTCCTGCACAGCCTTCAGCTTTTTGAAGATTATTGTAAGTTTAAAGAATACACTTCTCTATGGTTCTATCTGTGCTGAGCTCTTTGTTTCCAAGATTGATAAAGTTTTTGCTATCATTATTATGTTTGAGGCGGTGATGCACAGTTTGAAGAGACAGTGTATGAAGAGACCTTTCAGTTGCGGATTTGATCAGACTTGTATAATGGTGCAAATTTGGGTATGGCTACTGCATTAGTTAATTCTACGTCATGCATATTTCTTAGGTAATGTGCTTCATTTTAGCTTTCTCTTGTATCTATTAAATCCTTTTTTTTTCCAATGTATAATTTTTATAGAATTTTGTGTCAGCATAACAGTACAAATAGAGAAATACATGCTTAAAGGGACACTCCAGGCACCCAGACCACTTCTGCCCATTGGAATGGTCTGGGTGCCAACTCCCACTACTCCTAACCCTGCAACTGTAATTATAGCAGTTTTTTATAAACTGCAATAATTACCTTGCAGGGTTAACTCGACCTCTAGTGGCTGTCTACTAGACAGCCACTAGAGGTCACTTCCTGGATTATAGCAAGAATTTTCCTTGCTAGAGCGTCGCTGGACGTCCTCACGCTGTGTGAGCACCTCCAGCGTCGCTCATTTCCCCATAGGAAAGCATTGAAATTCGTTTTCAATGCTTTCCTATGGGAAGACCTAATGCGCATGCGCATTAGGTCTCCGCGGCCGGTGGGCAGGATCAGTCTCGCCAACCGGCCAACGGAATCAGAAGGAGGAGCGGCGCGGAGGAGGAGACAGCAACGAGGGACATCGTCGCTGCCTCAGGTAAGTGACTGAAGGGGTTTTCACCCCTTCAGTAACCGGGGTTTGGGGGGTGGGAGGGAGAGGGTACCTCCAGTGCCAGGAAAACGGATTGTTTTCCTGGCACTGGAGTTTCCCTTTAATAACATTTCATATTCATATTGCGTAGGATTATATATAAGAATTGTGAAAGATTCAAATCATATCCCAATATGTATCATCCTTTCCATACATAGGTATTTTAATGACAGCTTTAACATATGAAACATCATGGCTTGTTCATCATATTATCATGTAAAGTAGAAAGCTCTGATGAGACCTAATGTGAAATATGAAACATTTAGTAGCATTTATCTGCAAAATGTCTAAAATAGACACTTGGGATATAAGGAGAGATTGAAGAGAAAGAGAGGAAAAGGGAGGGCACAAAACATAAAAGAAAGATAAATTCTCAACTGCGTTATATCCACCAGTTATTTATAAGGTCCAGCATCGTCTACAGGACTTCTTGTATTAATTACTTTTTTAGACTTGAATTTGCATTTTACACTTTATACACTACTTTGAGTATAAGAAATAGTATCCCACAATACATATATGTTTTACACGGCATTGTCCCTTGACATGTTTAATTGTTATTTAGATATACAATATTTTACCAAGAAGTATACATTGAGATGTCTCTCATTTTCAAGTATGTCCTGGGTCCACAAAACATTGTAATCATTATTTATAAGGTCCAGCATCAGCCATAGGACTTCTTATATTAATTACTTTTTTAGACTTTGATGCTTGCATTTTACACTTTATACACTGCTTTGAGTATAAGAAATAGTATCCCACCATACATATATGTTGTACATGGTAATGCCCCTTGACATTTTTAATTGTTATTTATTATTTTATTTATAAAATATTTTACCAGGTAGGATACATGGAGATATCTTTTGTTTTCAAGTATGTCCTGGGTCCACAAAACACCGCAATCGTTACAATTGCGTACAATAAAATACAAAAACAATATTAATACAAAACATATATACAAAATTTAACATGGCACAGGTAAGAGATATACAATCAATCATGACGGGTACCTTCTGTTTTGAGATATGTAGAGAGGGCTCTCTTAAAAGGATTTTTGTCCTGTGGAAGATTTGAAAGTGTGCAGGGTGTTGTGCCATAATTACGGCGCTCTGTAGGAAAATAATGGTAAAAAACTTGATTGAAATAGTTAGTTTAATGTAGGGGAGTTGGAAAAATCTCAAATTCTGCCTTTTTTTTGTATCTTAACAAATATGCCCTAAATGTTGGTTTGTCAATTTGGTACAATGAACTGCTTATGGAAAATGCATTCATGTCTAATTGATATGTTTTCTCTAAAAGAAATCAAACACCAAAATTAAAGGATAGCTGCGACATTAACCTGCTGAGATGTTACTTTCATTAGCTTGGAAAAATATGGCAGGATTAAGCATGATGTGGTTTTCTAATGTTTGATTCATTTGCCTTAGCAAATGTCAGATACAGAGAAAAAAAAAATTCATAGTTATTTCTATCTAGTGTGCTACAGGCAGTTTCACAATAGACATCTAAAATCGCAGTGTGCAAAATCTTAACAATGTTATGGTCTTGCATTGTTTTTATATAAAATAAAACGATTAGCAAAAGAAAAAAAAAAGACGTGTTACATATTTTACCGAAATATAAGCATAACTTCAAAGTTAAATCAAAACACAGGTATTTTTTTTTTCATTGCATAAGAGGCAGTTTGGCTGAGAAGTGATTTTGTGTTAATCACTTTCTATTTACCGCATCTTGAGAAAAGGACATTTGTTATGCAGACAATGTTCATCGTTGTGGTTTGATCATTAATGCAACGCTGCCAGTAGCAGAATGAATTAGCTTACTGAATACTAAACTCGAACGCCTATACAAGACAGTGTGGCAAAATGAAACTGGCAAGACTAAAATAATCTTGGAGGCAATACGATTATGTATTATGACCTCTGATAACAGTGGGCTATTTTTAGAGATTTCATTAGGAATAGCAGGCAGATGATGGACTTTGCGATGCTGTAATTATTTAATAACACAGGCTATGAAGAAATCAATACCCTTCAGCGTTATTTCTCCAAATCACCTATGTCCCATTATCTTTCTCCTGCATATAGGTTCTTGATTTATTATTTATTTATTTATTACTTATTGATTTATCAATCAACATTTTAAAATAACGAGTTGCAATATATATCATTAAATAGAAACATCATTAAGAAGAATACATTTGATTCTCATCGGTGTTAAGTCATTTAGTAAAATAAATAATATTCAAGGCAAAGAAAAATGGGTAAGCAATGTTAAACATCCGTCTTATCCACTAAAGTGAGAATTGTTGGGAATTCAGTAGGAATTTATAACATTTTAAGATCTAAAAAACGGACCTGGAAGCATAGCTTACTTGGAAATATTTTTTCATTGTAGCTATTCTCGACTTTAATTTCAAATTTACCTTGAATCCCTGACAATTTTGACTCTAGTGACTTACCATGTATACTTTGTTCATAGTTCTGGAGGAAAATCAAAGATGTTTGAAGATGTAGATGAGTCTTAGCATGTTGCTTATTGAATATGCCAAGAAGTATGTAGCTAAAGCAAATCTTAAGGGTAAAATGTCTTGAAAATTATTAGAAGAAATTCTGAAAGCATAAAGATTTAAATGAAAAGTGTCAAATTGTTTTTCTCAACTAGCTAGCACTATTCCAAATGTCACTGTACCTTATTTTAATATAATGAGCATGTATTTTTGACCATAAACCGAGAATGAAAGCATGTAATACTTATGTACGAATGTAATTCTAGTAATCAGTCTCTGCACTGGCTCTGTTCCTTCGTGTAGCCAGTGCAGAATGTCACAGATACCACTCTTTAATCTGTAATCAAAATTACTTCCAATATCGGATAGACCAGTTGCACATTATACAAATATTTAACATTCAGTTCAAGATGCTGCTGCAAAAATAGATTAATGGAAAATTAATGCACTAATGTTAAGTATCTGTATTAACAGTTTTTTTTTTTTAATGTTTTCTCTAGTAAGGCTTTTCACAAAATTAGAAATAATTTGCTATTTAAACAGGAAACTATTTGTGCCAGGTGCCATCTGGTGACAGTGTTTTCCAGAACACATTCTGAGATGCATCAAGCTTTTTTCCATTAGAAACTATTATGTTTCCAAATCTTAAATGTAGAATATGCAATATGCAATACAAGCTTTATATATAGTTCACAACCACTTTGTCCAAAAATAAAAGATGAAATGGAAGAGCATGGAAATGGGCCAATTATATAAACATTATGTTTCTATATTCTGATAGGTGCATTTTCCCATCATTTGGATCACAGTTCAAGTGATAAAAAGTATCCAATAGAAGGGAGAACAGTAAAAAAAAAATGAGCAAAGAAAAATCAACAAGCAAAAAGATCTGAGTGTTTTTGACAAGGGCCAAAAAATGTTGTCTAGATGACTGGGTCAGGTCATCTGCAAAATGGCAAGTCTTGTGGGGTGTTCCCATTATTCAGTGGTTAGTACCTACAAAAGTGGTACAAGAAGGGACAACTGAAGTCAAGGGCACCTAAAACTCATTGATGCAGGTGGGGAACAAATCCTAGCCCATCTGGTGTGTCCTCTCAGAAGAGCTACTGTAGCTGAGATTGCTGAAAAACATAATGCCGGTCATGATAGAAAACTGTCAGAATACACAGTACATCACAGTTTACTATGCATGTGTCTTCATAGCCACAGACTCATAACAGTGAGCGTAAAGACTCCTGCCCATGGCCAAAAGTGCCTTCAGTGGGAATATAAGTGTCAAAGCTGGACAATGGAGAAAACGAAGAATGCTGAATATGGGCAGAAGGAAGGTTGCCAGTGACAGTTGGATGCTCTGGGCAATGTTCTGCTGTCCTGGCATTCATGTGAATGTTACTTTGGCACGTACCACCTACCTAGATATTGTTGCAGACCATGTAGACCCCTTCATGGATATGGTGTTTCCTGATGGCAGTGCCATCTTTCAGCAAGATAATGCACCCTGCCACACCGCAAAAATTACTTTGAAGAACATGACAAAGACTTCATGGTGCTGCCTTGGCCTCCATTTCCCCACAATCTCAATCCAATTAAGCATCTGTGTGATGTGCTGGAACAACAAATCTGATCTATGAAGGCCACAACATGCAACTAAAAGGATCTGCTGCTAAATGTCTTGGTGCCAAATACTACAGGATATGTAGAGGTCTTGTTGAGCCCATGTCTCGACAAATCACAGTTGTTTTGGTAACATGAGAGGGACCTACACAATATTAGGCAGGTGGTTTTAGGTTGTGGCTGATCAGTGTATGTGTATATATACTTGTACATATATTTATGAAATATCTGCATATTAAAATATCTAAATATAAATTTAATTTTCTGCTCCTCCTTTTATTTATATATTGGTCAATTCTTACTTGATCTATGAAGAAAATCAACGTTAGTGGCCGTTTTCTGGCTATCAATCATCTTTTTTTTTTACCATCAATTATCATTTATGTGATGCCACAGGTGGAATTCTGAATCACAAATATTCAATACAAACATGCCCTCTATTGTGTGATTATTTTGGAGTGAGTTGTAGCTATATTTTGGTTTAGAGTTTGGCAATTCTAACAATTGCTTAATCATCCCAAATTTGAAGTAATTGCATTTTGCAATGGAACAAATCACAAAGTCTAATAATTGGCATCAAAGGAAATTATAAAAGTAATCATAATTCATATAGCTCTGCATGGAGACGCTGCAGATTCCCCACAAAGTTGCATTGGTTCAATGCATCTCTCTCATGTGGAGATTCTTATTGGTGTAGCATGGCATTTTGCCATGCATGCACAATAGCCCCCCGATGCTTTCCTATGGGTAAGCATTGGATCAGTTGAAATCATCAAGTTTGATGATTTCAGCCATGGAGGAAGGCCATGGAGGTGGGTCCACCCGGAATAAAGTCTGTACATTTTCTCTACCAAACTGACTCCCCAATACTTTTATCTTTACAGGATCTTCCACTGTGTTCTTCTTGTCACTTGTGCCCTGGATCTTGCTTTTTCTTCATGTATCAACATACAAATCGAGGTTTTTAGAAGACAGTATCCCCTTACATTTCCTTATGTTCCTTCCTTGCCAAAGGTCAGGAGGAATTTGAAGTGCTGTCTATTGGTAATCTCGGAATTCCAATATATTATCCACTTGAGTAGATGTGGTTCTAAGGAGAGATCATGGTTGCTCATGCCCCTCTTTATTCATAGTTTTCTTCCTAGATTACTTTACAAGTCTAATATTGTCAATCCCTGGATGGTCTTAGAGACTGGAGATTCTGTCAAACAAATTGTAGGGCTAATAGCTACGAATGACTATTGTACAGCATTATAAGCCTGAATGCTACCTGAATTTGACCGCAGTTAAGAGGAATTAAATCTGACATCTAGTACAGTCTCTGTTTTACTGTCCCTTGGTTATGGTTCAACTAAGTTACCATTTAACATGACTTATTTCGCATTTTCCTTTGATACAATATCCATGTTGATGTATTTCTGGCATTGTTGAAAATTATTTTACTCTTATTTCCTCACCTCTCTGAAGATGATATTGTGACGATACAGACCCCTGTTGTAGACTCTCCTACAGGTGTATCATCCATAAGGGATCGTTGTTGAGACAGGGGTGAAGTCAGTGACTATATATCCCCCAGGTTGCTGATCTCAGTAGAGAAATCTCCATGAAGAGAGGATGAAGAGGCAACAGGTATGGATAGTGGTTTTTGCCAGGGTCTGGGAATGCACAGAGCCCTCTATCCACAGGAGCAGGAGGCAGGTATCGACCTCTTGTTTTGTTCTCCCTCTCCCAGGCATGTACCCCTCTATCTCTTCTTCTTGCAGGCAGGTATTGTCTGCCTTGACTTCTCCAGACACCACCTTTACAAAGCCACTTGTTTCTCACAGGCCAAGTGATTAGCAAAGTGCTGGCAGATGTAAAGCAACTGCCACAAATTTAAATAAACAAACAAGTATGTGTGTCAATTTTTGTTAAAAACATGATTAGTTAGTACTAATTAAAAATTCTGTATGCATTAAACATTGCTTGCATTACTCTAAAAGAAATTGTACGTTGCCAAGCAGTCTGCTCCTTTTTTTCTATGGTAATGAAAAGGATAAATCACAGTTATCCATTAGCTGTTGCAAAATACAGTTCATATTATTGACATTTATGTTTTGTAGATATACAGCAGACACAAATGTGCCTGGTAGATAACCCTTTATCACACATATGATAAGAAGACTCCAGGTAAGTTAACCCCAATGTGCTGTAATGATTATAGTGCTTGATTCATTTATTTAGTAATACACTCAATTTTTCTAAACCTCGTGTCTGACTGTAGAGGGCATGTGATATTTGTTTTGTTAATTTAGTGAGTCAATTCTTCTAAAAGCTGTTCTCGGACTATGCAGGGCACATGACAAGGATGACATGTGCCACCATTTTTATTGTTACATTATTGAGTTTTATTTGTAGATTAATATTAATTTATCAATAGAAGATTATTAAATGGGTAAATAATTAACTGCTATGAAAAGAATCATATATATGCTATATCATAGCAGTTTACCTGCTATCCTTGACACTCTTGATTGGCTTACTACATTACTCCTAATACAACATAATTGAAATCCCACTTCTTAGCAATTGCTGCTGTATTAACATTTCTCTACTTTGAACTATGTTTTCTTCTCTTATTGTGTCTTCACTTTATATACTTTATAATAATATAATATACAGTCATTATCATAGTTACTTCTCCAACTTTACACATTTATTATCAGTAGAAACTGCTTTATTCATACATACTTTATCAATTTGATTTCATTTCCAATTTTTGCCACTTGTGTTACCATCACCTATATCTAACAAGTTCTCTGCCTTGAAATTTATCCCAATATTGGTGTTTCTTGTACTTATCACATTCAGTATTTAAATTTTGCAGTGTATTGTATTAGCCTCTAACACAAGATAACATAATGTCTGAATCTTTTCTCATGTGGTCATTTTTAATTACTATAGTTCTGGCTCACATTATTGGAACACTATTTATGTATTGCCTTTTACATGCTATTTAAAACATTAAATGATTATTCACTAATGTGAGAGTTCAAGGTAAATTCAAGGATAATTTAACATATAAGGTGGATGTTCACCTAATCTGGCCGTAATTTATAATTTAATTAGCATTTTGCTCATTTACAAGGTTATTCACTAAAGTTAGAATTCAAAGTTGTGGGCTCACATTAATCAGAATGTCCCTATTTAGTTTAAATTTGTGCTTTTGTAAATCTTCTGATTCCTAGACTTTATATGAGATTTGGATGCAAAAGCATTGATTTTAATCCAGACATGGAATAAATCAAGACAGTATTTTGACCATATTTGGCTTCAGTAAATATGATAATTGCCATTGTGGTCTGAATTTAGCCATTTTCTCCAGATTTTGTCTAATCAGGCAAACTCTGTTTTTTAGTGAACGACCCTGAAAATATACAATGAAGGATCTGTGTCCTTCCCATTCATATGTCATTAATTTACAAAATTATTTTTACACATTGCACATAGAACCACTTCTTTAGATAAAGGAAACCTGCAATTAGCAAAGGCTGGGTATTACTTTACAGGTATTTATTCCTAAATTAATCTTCATGCCCACAAATATTTAAAGGAAGGGTCTTGCCACTATAATTACGTTATCCATTTTAATATGACAATGACAATTGATAAGTTTTATATCAACAAATACATACAAAATGTAAAGGGAACATTTTTTTAAAAATGAAAATGAAAGATGGTATTGCTTTCAAAAATATGTAACTGCTAATTGAATTATTGTTAAAATAGAATACAGTATGTTTGAGATTTGTTCGATGTTTAGAAGAATTAACATCATATAGAAACAAAACAATCTTCAATGTATTTGCATGCTTAGAGAAAATCTGAATTGATACATTTTCAGGTATTCTAAAGCTCTTATTAAATCTTAATACTGTTGTGTATATGGTTTCCTTACTTTGAAAAGATAGCAATTAGGTTTCATTGATATTTACCCTTACACATAGACTGTTCACAGTTTGACATTACATTTGTTTGATTTATTGTTAACTAAAATCCACTTCTAAAAAGATGTTCCCGGCACCTGTTTTATGGCATATATACACCCATTTTACATAGCATCTGATGCATATGTAGAAGGAGGAAAAAGAAGGCTATTACATGATGCCTTAATTTTTTTTTTTTTTGGCAGAGAACAAAAGAATAACAATTTTAAAAAAAGCAAAACTAATGCAGAAAGAAAGTCTACATTATTCACTGACATGCATAGTCCTATCTCTGCGTTTATTTGTGTTTAGACTTTAAGTTTCAAACAAATTGCAATTTATCAGAATTTTGGGGGATCGACGGGTCTTCTCAATTCAATATCTCCAAAACGCTATATTTTACGAATTACTAAGCAAACTAAATGGACAATGGAGGCACATTTTTATGATTTAGAGTTCTGTCGGTGGTGCCAATAAAAGTTGATTAATGGGAAAAAAGATGATTGATGATTGACATCCCGTAAATGTTGATTTTATTCCCACATCAAGTGAGAAGTAACTATTAGAGGGGAAAAAGGAGGAGCAGTAAAAAAATATGTATTTAATAAATATATAAATTTATAAACCTAGATTGTTTACTGCAATCCTTTTTTTCACTGTATTGATTATTTATTCTCCTTTAAACTGTCAAGAAAATTGCACAAAAATGTGACTATCAGTGTACTGCAAAATATATACATAATATTTAGATTTTGCAGTACACTGATTGACCCATTTTAAAGGTAATATTTTTTCTCGACAAATCAATTCAACTAAACTGCTTTTATTGCAGTGACAAAGTCTTCTTGTGTTTGTCCTTGCATACTTTTTTCACTTTATTGAATAATTTAAAAAAAAAATGTAAAGGAAGATTGCTAGGACAATTATTTTTAATATTTCGCCAATGTCATTGTAACCTTGAAATGAGGATTTCCTTAAATATTTAAAATATTTAAAATATTTTAAATAGCATAACATAGCACAAAGTTATAGTGTATATATATAAATGGATCCATCCAATGAATAGTGAGATTAGTGGGGAGTTTACAGCTTTTTTCAAACATCACCAGATGTTACAAGATGTCAGTTGTAACACCTTTGTTACGCTGGTTTATGTTAACACATTAACACCATAATACATAATACCTTGTGTATACACAATTTTCACTATTGTAAATTAAATGTTTATAGTAAATAAAAGTAAATTTGCAATAGCTGCCCAGAGAGCAGAACTAGTGCTACCATTCTAGTTCCAGCTCTCCTGACCCCCCACCCCTGAAGCTGCACAGGCTGGTGGGGAGATTTACAGACCTCCCTACAAGCCCTGTGATGCTCTTTGTGCAGGCAGCACCTCCAACTGAGACCAGCTCCCTGTAGATGCACAATCCTGGCCAGAGACCTGAAAGAGGTATTCAGAGTAATCTGCACCATGCCAGTCTTCCCACGTCCCCGTCCCCCCCTATTACCACCTACAAGAAGGCAGTGCGTGTAGAGTGGATGTAGTGTGTATAGTGAATGTAGTGTGTATAGGTAATGCAGTGTGTATAGTTAATGCAGTGTGTATGTAAACAAAAAATAAACTAGAAGAAAGGTAGCGCCAATAATAAAATAGTATCTCTGAAAATATAAATATCTACTATAAAATAACATAAAATAAAAAGTCCACAGTAAAAAGACCAACCAAAAGGAAATGAAATACCAATTGGGAACAGCTGAATCATGATAGATGTAATTGTCTTATATGGGGTTCTGGGTCATGTATGGCTCAGAGTCCAAGTGTGCATATGTAGAAAAGACAAAGAAAAAAGTTCCAATGGTACAGTATGTTCGGAATAACAGATTGGTCCTACTCACATTTACCAGAGCTAAGACCAGCGGACCTCCTGGAAGGGAAATGTGGTGTTTGCTGGGCCCCCTCTTCTGCTACTACTACTCACTGCTACTAGCAGTCACTCTTCACAAACAGCACAATCTTGCCATAAACCAAATGCACACATCAAAACCTCAAGCAGTTCTCCATATGCATAACACATTGCAAGCAGCTCCCACACACGCTCCCAAACAAAGAGATAACCCTGCTCATGAGGCTACAGAGACACACACAGACTCAGATATGCATTCCAAACATAGTCTGGGGATTTGCGTATGCGCAAATATTTACTTACAGATGCACAAGGATACTTACTGCCAAACACTATCAGATAAACATAGCCAAACACACATTTTTGGGGGGGTGGGGCCGGGCCGCCGGGCCGACTGGACACCATGAACATGGGCTCCAGCACTAACCCGAGCCAAAAGGCATACGAAACCACTCCTGGCTGCTTAAAAGTCGGACATCACGACAGCAATGCACAGGGAGCGACCCCGGCACATCACTGCCGCCGACGTTAAACGTATCACATGCCGGGCCGGCAACAGAGTCCGTGCGCGGCCTACACACGGCAAAGCACCAGACCGCCCGCGACCGCAACGCGTGGCAAGGAGCCGCAAAGAGGCACAACCCCCGAGACACCCGATTGGGAGATACCGCACAGATGAAACCCCCAGGTGGGGGCTCACCCCAGGCCCGGGGCGCGGCGCTGCCCCCCCCTTGGCCAGCGGGGGTTATCCCGGCTGCATGGCGACCCGCGACACGACGGGGGCTCCCATGTGGAGTGTGCGCTGGCCACCAACAGTGGCAAAGGCTGTGGAAGAAACAGCAAGCCAGCAGAAGAAAGAAAGCTCTGGTAGAGCGACATACAGATCCCAAACTGCTCATTGCCTGAAAAAACGACCCACCAAGAGCTATGAGATGATCTGGAACTGACACGGGGAAGTTCACCAGCACTGATATGGAGGCGCTTCACTACAGCTTCATTCACCCAGAGGGCTGTAGCACAACTTACCATGGGGGACTGACATGGACGGCTCGTGCAGGCCCAGACGATGCTAAGCGCCGGGCGGAACACCCGCGCAGCTCACACGCCGACCGTAGCAGTGAGTACCCCGGTCTCCGGGTATGCGGGGTCCCTGGAGAATCATGTCCCCACTGTCGTGAGCCCTGTGAGGCGGGAGTGCGCTGCCCTGCCGGCGGACCGGTGCCCGGGGGGGTAGTGTACCAGAATTAAGTGTGAGGCCAACACTGGGAGAGACATGGGAGTGCCCGCTCCATGGGGAACAAAGTGATACTGGGGAGGTGCAGGGGGCGGACTTTGTGGTGGGGTCCAGTGGATAATCTCAGCCCCTGAGTGCCCACAATGCCTCGAGGACCCGGCCGGTGGGTGGGGGCCAACATGGTAATAACGGGCGGAGGCTCGGCGACCTGAGGACTGCACCGTAGCTGAGACATGTGAGGCCTCCCTCAGACTGCCATACAGCTCCCGCACAAGTTATACCCAGCCTTGTTTGTTTTTTACGTTTGGTGAAATCCTTTTTTCTACTTTGCTATATCTTACCTGCCTTATATTTTTATATATATATTTTTATCCATATGCTCTGATACATACACCCTATACCTCTGCTTGATGTCACTGAGCGACACGCACTATGCAACAAAAACTTTAACGTGTGATTATAATGATACTGCAGAGTCTGTTTACGGACCATTGATTAAGTAAATTAAGTTAACTGGGTATATAGCTACTAGCCAACCTTTACGCCTCTATCAGATGATGCGCATGCCCTTTGCATACGTAATAGCATGATTGCTGCATTGCGCAATGGATATTTACATGCCAAGGCCTCAGACAGGAACTATATGCTTGCGTATTATGCTATGCACCAGTATACATGCTCAGTATATTAACTGCACTACATGTCTGACCATGTAACCTTTAGTTTAAAAGCGACTAGGAATATATTAGAGCGCTCATTCATGCAATTACCTATACCGTACCACACGTTCCAGCGGATATATGAGCTTATATACAATGCATAAGTTTTTTTGCCTTATTAGTTTTCTTCATATCTCTCATCAAGGTTTATTTGTGTTCAAGCCCACAAAGCGCTGCTATAAGATACATAACCATGAAGCTTAACACCCGCGTGAAGCTAGCTTAATATGTTACATTAGTTCATTATGCGCATTCTGTGTTGTAATACATACAAATGCATCCCTGCAAAGTTTAAGTACATTCATATGTTCTGATCAATTCGCCTCTGCGCAGGTGATAATCTGCATATACCCTTATAAACCGATGCTTAAGCCTCTGCGTAGGCGACTGTTCGCTTTAATGAAAATCTGTCTGATGTGAGAACTCAAGACATGATACCAATAAAGATATTTAAAACAAACACACATTATGATTGTGTGTATGTATCTGTCAATGTGTGTATCTGTGCAATAGTGTATAGGGTATGTGGGGGATAAAAGTATTTAACATATTCAAAAATATATATTATCTTATGTGTAACTTCATTATTTGGCACATCATTTTTTTGAGGCCAAACTAAATTTGTTTATTTTTCCATCCAATAATGTGCTACCTATGCATACTGAAATGAAAACCATAACATACATTTAAACATTACTTGCCAGAATACACAACATACTCAGATCCTCTGAGTGTTTTTTTTTGCAAACCACTAGTTAGTGAAGGGATTAATGGTAATAGTTCACTTGATATAATAGTCTCATTACACTATTGTTTTCACAAATATTTATAATTTGTAAAATATCTTATTGAGTTTGTGAGTTAATTCCAATGCATTTCACTTCAATATATTTTCCAGGATTCCAGAATTAATTTTATATAATTGCTTCATTTGAAGTTGACCTTAAATCAATATTCAGGTCATTTTTAATTTTCAAAGGTTCTTACTTCTATATTAATGCTCATTTAAAGACTACATTTAAAATGAAGTAAAGCATGTCCATATAACTGTTTGCATCCCACGATTATGATAAGTCTGAGCAAGTGTTGTGCCTAATCATTAAATTCATGAAGCACCAATATCAAAAAGCAATAATCAATTACCCTAAGTTTTTTAAAAATACTGATGGGCACCAAAACTCTATTTGGAATGAGTGAATTGAGTATTTGAGAAGGGAAGGGGAAAGACACTGACATCAAGTACTTATGAATAATCAATACAAACTTTATTGACTAACAAAGACTTAATAATCATTCAGCTTAAAATTCAGCTGAAAGGAACAGCTCAAAGAAACTTCTTAATAAAAAAAAATGCTTAATGAAAACAGCTTAATACATCACCATAAGAGAGAAACTTGCTGCACTCGACTGAGAGAACTGGCAGCCAGGCTTGAATGGGACCCCCTTCTTACTGGGGAAATCAGCAGAACCAGCAATAAGCGTCTGTATTACAGGTGGGTAGTACTCCAATGAGTGCCAAATTTTCTTGTCTTTTACAAATTATTAATAATCAATGGGGTGAATAGTCTATACTTTCCCACCAAATCTTATCAGTGCTGCCCAGCAAAAACCTTGCAAAAGCGTTGGATGGGACCTTACAGTAGGCCAGACTTTTAGTCCCACAACAATGAAATGCCAGATCTGGGCGGTTATTATCTCATAACTATTTAAAAAGCTAGCTCTGTTCTCATAACTATCTCGTGAAGCTATGCATGACTGTGTTTTGTGGTTATTAACATTTTCAATACTGTGTATCGGCGCTATCTTGACTATAAATAATAGTTTGATTTGCTCAATAGTGATCAATCATTCTTAATTAATATGGAATATTATTATCACAGCAAGTAAATGTAATTCATTTATTTATCTTTTATGAAGTCTAATAGTAATCATTTAACAAGAAACACTATCAAAGAAAAGTAAAACAGGAATTAAAAAGTATATAATTTCCCCTAAATAAAGGGGGAAAAAAAAAAGAAAAGAAAAAATAAAAAAAAATAAAAAATATACACACAAACAATAATAATCTAAAGTTACAAGCACTAATAAAATACACAACCAGTAGTTACAACTCACAATATAAATGAATGCAGAGAGGAAATGTATAAAGAAATAGCGAGGGGAGTGGAATAGGGTTGACTGCAAAGACTTGTTCACATAAGCATAAAGGGAGGGGGCAGAGGAAGATCACTATTAACAATATCATAGTAGGATAAGGGCGGTAATACGTGAGAAGTCCCAATTCTAAGCAGGAAGGACTGGAGATAAAATAAAATATGTTCTCTCACTCGCTCTAGGTCCCTCACCGCGCCAGCAACAGTATCTAGCTAAGTAATTCGTTTTTTTTTAATTTTTGGATATTTTAGTTTGAATTCATATTTTTCTTTAGCTAGGAATTTGCTTAGCATTAGTCTAGGCATGGATTCAAATGGTATGAAAGTGTCAGAATGTATGATTGAGCGATGTTGGTTCGGGAGCGGGGTGCCGGCCTGGGTCGCCCCTGATAAGAACATAGCACCCAGCGTAATTTATGACGATTAAGGTGCTCTCAATAAACTCCCAGGGCTTAAACTCACCTCAGAAAAGGGGTTGTCTGTATAATTCATTAACAAAAGGAAAGATAGATATCTGTTTTACACAAGAGACACACTGGAAAGAGGGAGACAAACAAAGATGGAGATATGCAAAATTTCCACTCATTTTCGACTCCAGACTAGATAAAAAAAAGAAGAGAGGGGTCGCTATATTGATTGCTGCACGTCTAAAATTTGAATTGATACTAGAACAAAAGGATACTGAAGGCAGATATATCATAATTATCTGTAAGATTAAGGACATACAGTATACATTAGTAAATATCTACGCCCCAAACGTATATTCCCAAAAAAATTTCAGGAAGGTTTTTTCAAAAATTCTTAAAATTCAAAAAGGAAGACTGATAATAGCGGGCGATATGAATGTGGCCCCAGATGATAAACTAGACAGAACAAAAAAACAGATAATAAATAACAAAAATCAAGGGGATAGGAAGAAAACTAAAAAATTCCAAGCTCTTAATTATTTAATTATTATTTTATTTATTTAATTATTATGACATATGGAGGGTGCATAAAAAAACAATACACAACATTATTATTTATGAGAATTATATTAAGATTTTACACCGGTGGTACATGGTACCAGCAAAACTCTTTAAATTTCAAAATGGCGCAAGCGATATATGTTGGCGATGTAATGGGACCACGGGTACACATTTACATATCTGGTGGGACTGCCCAAAGCTACAACCAGTGAAAAATAAACTGGACTTAGTACTGGGTAGAATCTACGGAATGAATATTAGATTAACTTCTCACTCATTCCTATTTCATTTGGAGCTACCAGATAGTAATACCTATTCTAATGGATTGACGATACATATACTAATGGCAGCAAAGATATGCCTAGCCAGGAGATGGAAAACAAGTATAATCCCATCATGGAAGGAGATACAAGTACAGATAAACTTCCAAAAAACAATGGAAAAAGCAGTGTATGCTAATTTAGGGAAAAAACAGGAGTATCATAGTATATGGAATCCTTGGGAGATGGCTTTGGATGACTCAGGGGAGGCCTAGAAGGCGGCCCCCCCTCCCCCCGATATCGCTCAAGAATGGATGAATGTGATGAAAGACGTGAAGTTGAGGTGAATTGCTGCTACGTCACCACGTATATTTATAAAATTGATAATAATAAAAAGAATGAAAAGATAAAACCGTTTAACAAATGATGATAGGGTATCTGATATTAAGTATTTCACCATAATTAATCAATATGTATCAAATACCATTATCTGATGTAAAAATAAAATAAAAATAAAAATAAATAAAAAGTATATAATTACCGGCCAAAATCTGTTACGGATCCACAACCCCCAAAAAACACCGGTGCTAAATAGTTTCTAAATTTTGGCCTGAGTTTAGAAAAACCAAATGTTAACATGTTCTTAGCTTTTTAGGCAAATTTATAGGGCTATAAGTACAAGTAGAACTTATTTTCAAACCATTTGAATCCCTGAATAACCCTTCACATGTATATATTTTTTTTTAAAATAAGAGATCCTAGGGTATTAAACTTTGGGTATTTTGACTTGGGTATCAACCATTTTACCACAAATCTATGCCAAATTAAAAAAGTAAAATAATGATAATTGGTGATTTATTTTGACACACGTAGCCATTTAAGAATACATGTACTGATAACTTTAAGAGTTACTGCCAAAGAACACCCCAATATGTGTTCAGCAACATCTTCCAAGTACAGTGATACCACCCACGTATAGGTGTGTTGGGTTCTCTGGGGGCTAAAATACCTTTTTTGGAGGGTGCGCACACCAGTTTTCCAACTTGGAATTTTAAAAGCTGGTCATCATACACCCATGTCCTATTTGGGACATTTTTGAAGCCAATGTAATTTACCCCCATCTAACCATATATTTTTGAAAAGTAGACAATCCAGGGTATTCAATATGGGGTATGTCCAGTCTTTTTTGTAGCCACTTAGTCACAAACACTGGCCAAATTTAGCATTTATATTTGTTTGTGTGTTAAAAATGCAAAAAACAATTATGAATGCTAACTTTGGCCAGTGTTTGTGACTAAGTGGCTATTAAAAAGACTGAGCATACCCCATTGAACATACCCCATCTGGCAAATTTCAACGTGAAAAAACAGCCTTATATTTGACCCTGTAACTTTCAAAAACACTATAAAACCTGTATATTGGGGTTACTGTTATACTTTGCTGAACACAAATATTAGTGTTTCAAAACAGTAAAACGTATTACAACAATGTTATCCGTAAAAGTGCAGTTTGTGTGTTAAAAATGCAAAAAACGTAACTTTCACTAACAATATCATCGCTGTGATATGTTTTACTGTTTTGAAACACTAATATTTGTGTTCAGTGAAGTCTACCTAGTAAAACAGTAGACCGCATGTACAGGTTTTAGGGTGTCTTGTAAAGTTACAGGGTTAAATATAGTGGTAGCAAATTCAATTCTCTGGACTTTTGGCCTAGGTTATCAGGCAGGTCAAGCAAATTGTAATTAATAAAATGACTTAATTATGTAAAAATATTACATAAATATGCACATAGAATTTAAATATATATGCATATTTATATATCTGAAGTCTACATGCATATTTATGAAATTATTTTATGTATATGGACATGTTTATTTTTATTTATAAATATATATATATATATATATATATATATATATATATGTATATGTATATGTATGTGTGTATGTGTGTATGTATAATGTCATTCTAAGTGTATTTTGATATAAATATATTAATATCAAAATACATTTAGAATAAAATTAAAATTGTATTATTATTTTTAAAATTAATTATATATATATATATATATATATATATTTTAATTTGTTAACTATTTTTTGTAATTTTAAAACTTTTAAAACTTTTTCACCAATGGGGGGACTGCCTGTTGAGGCAGTCCCCCTGCTAGCAGCACTGTGGACGCCAATTGCGGCCATGTGACCGCTCTTTTAGCGTACCCTGGGGGTCCTAATTTGCAGAGGGGGGTATTGTCTGGGCTGTCAGACAGTCCCCACAGTGAAGAAGATGGCGGCGGTGATATGGTAAGTACATATGGAGGGAGATGGAGGGAAGGAGGAAGAGGGAGGAAGAGGGAGGAAGGAAGAGGGAGGGAAGCAGTTCATTTTGTAAATTATTGATGGCTTCCGATCCTTTGCCTCACTGCCATACACCACATGGAGCAACCTGGAAGTGATCGCTCCAGGGTCAGTGAGGGGGGGTATTGCATGATGCCTCGACATCGATGCATCGCTGCAATACTGTTAGAACATCTGGAAGCAATCATGATCGCTTCCGGCGCTCTAATTAGCCGCAGATGTATCAGGTACGTCCGCGGTCCTTAAGGACCGTTTTTTGTTGGACGTACTTGATACGTCCAAGGTCGGGAAGGGGTTAAAACAACTTTTAGAAAAACAGATTATAACTGGCTTACACATGATGCTATATGACAACTGTCTGTTAGTTCCAGAGCTTGATTTTTTCTCATTATATTCTGATAGCTTTTTTTCTGTAACATTTTTATTGAGAATATAGTGCATGAAAGTGCATCACAATCAAATTACATCTATACGGTAGTGATGATATGTATTTCAGTTTAACAAGTTAATTTCAAGTTTGTAAATGATTCAACCTTTAATATGTATAGTTTTTATATTTAAATTAGCTACAATGCCCAACAGTACCATGTTTTTAGATAAACATTGTGATCTTAATGATCCATACTAGAGAATAATAAAACAGGACTAACATTTTTAGGAGCCCAACAGTCAAATACATGTATTCTTATATCTGCTATAATGATTAGTATTCATTTAGTGTGTGAAACAGATAATTCAGCAAACAACTGAATAAGCATGTGTGAATAAGTATTTGTTAGTTTGACACAATACTGTGGTCTCCAGTTGTCTTTTTTTTCTCTCCACCGACCAATTTATTTACCTATCAACATTTTTGAACTTCTCTACTTCCAACAATCTTCCTGAACTTAATATAACTCAATTAACAGTAACTGTTACTGAGCATGATAAGAAAAAATCGATTGCTAATGTAATAGTCCACAGAGAGCATGTTGACCCAAGATTGATATCAAGTCACAGATTCATGCATGGGCAGTGGGCCATAGATTAGAAATACTATTGATTCTTAGTTTAAATCAGACAGATACATTATAATTTCACAATCATTCGCATGTGTCATTTTAGATAAGCACATGTATACAAAAGCTTGATATACTATCGAAAACATTTTATTTAGTCACATAAGCCACACTTTTCTATATGCATTTTGGTGACGTTTAATAAAGCCACACAAACAAGACATGTTCACATCAGTTTAAAATGATTTACTAAGTAGCTACAGACTAAAAGACTAAAGAAAAACACATTGTTAAAGATGGACATTAGCAGTAACATGCCATATTATATGTGCAATTCCAAGTTTTAGATAGGCTTGCAAAGGACACTTCAAACCCCTAAAACACTTCAGCTTCGGTGTGAATGATAACAACATTTTAAAAAGTGCATTTTTCAATATGAAATGGCACTTTTAAATTAAACTTGTTACACTCCTTGGCTGTCAATCAGACAAAAGGTCCTGTGACTTCCTCACTGTTTAGCTCGGTGGAGCTAAACCTAAGAAGCTGGCAATTGCTCAAAGCACTAGCCTTGCAAAAACTTGTGATTGATCTGAAGTGGGAAACCTGAGATTGGACAGCCACAGAAAGTCTGGACTGTGGAAGAAGGGACAGGTTTTCAAAGGTTTTAGACAAGCGATCTGGGGCTTTTTCCAACTTTTTTTTAAGATATAGCCTCAAAGAAAAATAAAATAAAAATAAATGTATGCATCTTTTTAGTGGAGATATTTCTATTAAACAATGACTTTTTTCTTTTTGTAAATCAGCAGTGAAGTGTCCCTTTTCACAATATGTTACAGTGGTCCTATTATAGTGTAGATTATCTTCTTCCTGTGCATAAACAAAGTTGAAAACTACCATTTAATTTACATATAATTTGGCACCAGGATAGTCTCCTTTCCCCAGCCCTATCCTTCCATGAGTAGACAATCAATCCTGATGATCTTTGGTCCAATTGAGGCCCTACAGCATGTGCACAGCAATTGTTATACTTCACAAATGGAATGCTACTCATAGAGAAGCATGAAATCGAATACAATTTCTACCTGGTGACATGAAGGTCTTAAGCAAAAAGAGCTAAGACAAGGAACTTCATCTATTCATCTATGTAGTGATTTTGTTGATTAAAATGTCCCATGAATAAAACTAAACTCTAAGTTTCTTATTTATAGGCAGAAAACATAATTGAACATATAGAAAATATATAGCTGTGATGAATATATAGGCCACTATGGTTATTGTAATTATATAAAAATGGTTTATAATCATGTATTACTTAGACAATGGTATCTGAATGCGTTTTCTAATTATGTGATTTGGCTATTTCTACTACATGTGTTGTTGACAGGCATATAAAATCAAGTGTTAGCTATGTGATTTGTGATCTCCAGGGATGAACATAGGCAGCTGAATAGCTCTACAGAGTTTGCAATGTTGTACTTGGCTGCTTTACAGAACACCACCTTTTTAACACATAATTTGCTCTGTTACAGATTGCCCACTCTCAGGAACACTGAAAGACCCAGCACAGAATGTGTAATGAACAGATAAGAATAAACATACATCTTAGAGTAACCGAGCTTAACTTAAAAAATATAGAGAATGGTCAGGGACAAGGCAGAATCAGGGAAGCCAGAAATAACGAGGTACAATAGCTGAGTAAGGGAGTATAGATAGAGGTAGAGAATAGTCAGTAATAACTAAGATCAAAACCAGAAATACAAATAAATGAGAGAAAAACAACATGCTATTGGGAGCCAAAATTGAACCACATCAGGGCAAGGGCCTGGTCCTTAATAAACTATTATATTCTGCCCCCAAAATGTTTGAATTTCTCAATTTTGGCTGGTCACTACTTCATCAGCATCATGATGTCAGCCTGCATGCGGAGGATCAGAAAAGGGGATGGAGCCACAGCGGTCAGCATTCAAACTGCTGGAGACAGGAGAGGGACCATGCAGAAGGTCTCCAACTGTTTGCTGGTGATCCCAGGCTTTGGTAACTCAATGGGAAATGCAAGGTACCCTGACATCTACTCAATTCTAAGTGTTAGAAATGTATGAATTGCTGAAATATACCTATAAGTCTGACAGATAACTAAGAGTTTGGTGGACACAAGGAGACTACCATCGGTGAAACTGCATAGTGCTAGCTGAAGCATGATAGAACATCTCTGTGGCTGTATTACAACAATACCTGTGTCAGGCTTTTGCAAAAAAAATTGGAAGCTGTTATAGTTAAAAATGGAATCAATTCCAAATTATTTAGAATAATTTTAAAACTTATATTTGACAAACACATACACATACATAATTTTGGCTATATTCTATTCCGGTCTTCTAAAAGTTTTGGAAACACAGTGAGAAGATAATACACATAACACAATACGATTGCTTGTCCCCACCAAGAAGTCACACAAGTCTTAACCACCAGCACCTCTATACCTCCAACTTCTCCTACAGTCACCTCAACAACTTATATCTTATGCCAAATGGTTAAATGTCAAATGCTTCTGCATCATCTCAACTGCCTCCAGAACATCTATGCCATGCATTAATTTCCTTTGAAATATGACAGCGTTTGAGGATTCTAGATGTCTCCTACCAAATCCTACAACTAAAGTGCTACAAAACTGAAATATTTAACAGTTGATGAAAGTCAGAGAGAAAACAGCATAGCCACCAGCCATACTCAAATACATCCTTTAAAAGAACTTTAGAGAGAATCCTACATTTTAGCAAACTATTACAGAAACAGGGTGAGTTAAACCAATAGATCAGACAATTTACTTTGAGACCAACAACTACAGGCACAACATTCACATACATTTCTTCTGCTTCAGTGACTACATCACAGACACATAAAAAAAAAAAAAAACTTCCTGTAAGGGTGAGCTATCCACTGCATTCTGCATCTGAAACATAGACAAATTACCTACTTGACTGATTTTCTACTGAACTTAAAATATAGTATTTTATTTAACTTAAGGTTAGAGTTAATTGTCCACATTCTGAACAAAAACAAAACCTTAAATTTGAGATACAGGTTTGTTCCACAGTAATTTAAGGGTTTCTTTCAAGTACCCCCTTATATAATATATATAATTTGTTAGAGGATAGAAAGGGCTTTTATTTGATGTGACATATACATCTAAAACATATTGTTTATAATACAAACATTACACAAAAGTGAACAATTTTTTTTTTAAATCTTTATCCTAATTAGTGAATCTTATGAAAAGTAATTAAAAATAATTATATTTAGTTGTCCTGATTTACACAGTACATTATAAGTATAGGATTTCAGTTTCTTTTTGGTAGTTACAGATCACAAAATACAAGAAGTAAAATAAAATGTTAATGTGGAGCAAGTTCAGAATTTAGTATGTTTGTCTTTGAAGCTTAATAGCCCTCACAGAAGCCATACAAAAGTATATATTTACATAAAGTAGACATCACAGGCTATTTACCTTGACACTTAATATGTAGCCATTTAACTCTGTGCTAATTATGGAGTAAAATGTTCTTTTCTTCTAATTTTTACATAAACAAATACAAATAAGTTTTTTTTTGTATGTGCAATATATAAAACTGATGTGTGCTACTACTTGGCAAAACCCCATAATGTTTTCAGGCACGTATTCCGATTACAACATCTTCACAGGAGTAAACTATCCTGTGATGCTACAGAGTCACATAAGAGACCTGACAATTTCTGTTTACAGTTAGAATTTGAGAGACTGATTTGATGGGCTTATGGCTCATTTGGGGGCATTATAGCACTTTTATTGTTCAAATTACCCCACAAAGGCCTAACATACACTCTAGGGTATCTCATATGGTGCATATTGTGCGTTAATGTGTTGCCTTATGTTTACAAGTTTATGTCAAACATTTTAAGGAATTCATTTTTTTTTGCATTTAATTTGGGCATTTTTCAAACCTGATGTGTGTCGTTATGATCAAACCCACCTTATGTACCCCGATGTATTAATTTGACATGATCTTGATACAGTTACAGATACCTGACTATTTCAGTTTTTACATTTAAAATTTTGATATATGAATTTGATGGGCATATTCTGCATTATTTTATTTTTGCATTTTTGTTACATGCACAGTGCAATTTAGTTATATATTTTGTAAACTTGATATGTGCTGCTGCTATAAAAACACTAAATTGTGCTCACCTATATCTCCTCCTTCTTTTGTCAAGTTTTTGTGAAAATACTGAGCTCCATTTAGGACCTGCCCATTGCAGTTTTTAATGGCAAATTGAAGGTGGGGTTATGAGCAATTTTAGCAGCAAATTTTTAGGGGCTTTTTAGAAGCTCACATATCTAAATTACTCCATAAATGCATTCCACATGATATATGTTAAACTGTATTGAGTTGCCATTTTTTACCATTTATTTTAAAAGTTTGAGGTGTAAATTTTTTTTCAATTTCTATTGTATTTTTTCCTGCTTATTTTCAAAATCTCGTGTCCAACTGTAATTAAATGATCTTAAAATATAATCAGCAACAACACCCCATTTGTATACCTTTTCAAAATCACAATATTAATCTTAATCCTAGTCTGAATTCTTAAAGAGATATTATAATGCTAGGATTACAAACCAGTATTCTTAGCACTATAGCTCCCTCTGCCCCCTTGTATCACCCCCTAGCAATGCAAAGGTTAATAAACCCTTACTGGTTTCATGTACCCATTAAACGGCACTGCAGAATTTGTTGGAACTTTCTAAATAATAATAATAATAATAAAAATAATAATAATAATAATAATGTACATTATACAAATTTTTTTTTAATTGATAATTAACATTGCAGGTTTAAGGGGACAAGGTCACTCCACCCAGACCACTTCAATGAGATGAAGTGGTCTGGGTGCCTATAGTGTCCATTTACTCCTTAACAAATCCCTAATTCTAAGACAAATCCTAATCCCAAAGCCGGCACGTCAATAAGGTGGCACAGGCAGACACTTTCGGGAACCAGAGTAGGGGGGCACAGAAATCTAAAGCCCCTGCCTCTGGTTGGTGACTCAAATGTTTCCAATAACTGCAGCCTACCCCACTCTACTTGCGTCACTGAAGCAGTAAGCACACAACAGCTTGACAGTGAAGTTGGCCGACCTCTTCTGATAAGGCCAGCCAACTCTCCAAGACTCCCCAGTGGACCGGACTAGTCCTCCAGACTCTATCTCCTGTCCCACCATTAGGGATAAGGTTCTTTTCTCTCTGGCCAAAGGTAAGCCTCAGGGAGTAGGGAATACAGTTTAGTTTGTTTTTTAATCAAAAAGTAGCCCTTTGCACCCCACCCTGGCTCCTGTCTCCCTATCACAGCCTGTTTCCTCCACACCAATCTTCTGTCCCCTTCTGTACAGCCTCTGCCCCTCCACCAGAGCCCCTGACCCTCCTCTACAGCTACTGTCCCTGATCTACAGCCCCTGTTTCCCCGCTGTAGCCCCTGCTCCCCCTCTACAGCTTTTGTCCTCCCACGATCGATAGCTCCTGTCCTCCCACTATAGCTTCTGTCCTCCCACTACAGCCCCTGTCCTCCCACTACAGCCACTGTTTTCCCTATACAGTTCCTGCCCCCTCCTCTCCAGCAACTGTTACCCACTCTTTAGACCCTGTCCCCCACTAAAGCCCCTACCCCCCCACTATAGCCCCGATCCTCCCAGCACAACCCCTGTACCCCCACTACAGCATTGTATCCCCACTACAGCACTTAACTTACTTACTACACATTCTATTACAGCCTCTATCCCCCCCTCTTGCAGCCCTTATCGCCCACTACAGCCCCTACAGTTCCTATTCCCTTGAAGCAGCCCTTATTCTCTACACTATGGCCCCTTTCCCCAATTGCAGCCATAAACTTACTTCAGCCCCTAAACCCCCTACTACAGGCCATATCCCCCACTACATATTCTAGGGAGCCCGTACCCTCTTCTCGAGCCTATAAGTCTCAACTACAACCCCTGCCTCCCCTGCTACAGCATTTAGCCTCCTACTAGAACTGCAAACTACTTAATTACAGCTTTTATCACCCCACTACAACACACTACCAGTGCCCCTCCCGAGATTAGGTTCTAGACCCACCCTTGCTCTGTATAACTGTGTCTGTATTTCTCTGTATGATGTGTCTGTATGTCTCTGTATGCATGTGTCTTTATGTCTCTGTATGACTGCATCTATGTCTCTGTATGACTATATGTCTGTTTTTTATGGATGTCTCCATATGACATTGTGTGCATGTCTCTGTGTGTGTCTGTATGACTGTATGTCTGAGTTTGTATGACAGTGTACCTGTATGGGTAGATTGTATGCTTGTGTGTGTTGCTATATATCTATGTGTATATGGCTTGGGAGGAAAAAGACACACAAAAGGGACTCTGGACGTAGAAATACACAAAATAAGCTGAGGAAAGAAAGCCACAGAAAAGGTCTGAGGGAAATACAGACACACACAAAGGGGCTGGTGGAGAGAAAATGACACACATAGGGGCTAGGGGAAGTAAGAGATACACCAGGGGGGGTTGTAAGAGACACAAAAGGGGTTGTAAGAAACACTAAAGGGGGGATAAATTGCCACACAGGTAAAGATGCATTTTTTGGGGAGGACTGGGCTCGGTGACTGGGGTGCCAGGTAAAGGTTAGTTTATTTGCCTGAACATGTCCCTCGCGGGTCCTCATAGGTGCCACCGTCACTGAAGAGCTCTCGAGAACTCAGCATTGAGGTCTATGGAGTATCCCGCAAGACCCATGATACCCCACAGACACAGCTGTTTCCCTGCAGCCTTCACTGGTGATGGCTGCAGGGATTGACTCTTAGACTAGAAAATCAGGCAGAGGAGAAATACAGAGACATGGTAGTCCCTTCTTTGTCTCTGAATATCTCTTGACTGGGTTTGAATCTCAGTGAAATCCCAACACAGTCATAGTGAGTATTTCATAAAGATTCTATCTTCATGAAATATTTATTTTTCAGGTGGGTGACAGTGTCAGTTTGGAGAATTTTTTCCCAATGTGTTTTGCCTCAGTGTCATATTATAATTCCCTACTTATTCAGTAGTTTAATTCATAAATCTGGTATTTCTTATTCCAACCTATTCCTTTACAGAGAAGACATTTGACAAAGAATATCAGACTTCTGGGCAACATTTTAATGAGTACCTGATTTTATCTTAATTGCCACAAATTTCATTAAATGAAGTGTCATACCTATAAAGCAAATCTAATAGTTCAATATGAGAAAAATACTATCCATCCAAAGTTATACAGCAATAATACATATGCTAGACAGGAATTCAATCTTCATGAAAAGGTGCACTTAAATATACACAATAATATTGGGCTAAATATTCAACATTTTATTTAGAAAAGCATGATTGTGCTGAAATACAGACTGACTGCACAATATAATTTATTATGGAATTAACTAAAAAGAATATAACATCACTCTAAGATCCTCTCAAAGTATTATAATTGGTAATATTAACAACTATTGTCAATCCATCCATTCATCCATCCAATCCATTACTCATGTTTTATTTAACAAGAATTCATAAACTCAAAGTGCATTAGACTAGTCAATCAGTACACCACACAAAATAAATTCAAATATACGAAAACTAGTATTACATTATTATTATTATTATTGGGGGCGTGGCTAACCACGGAGCAAGATGGCCGCATAGAATCTTGCTCCGGTATATGGGCTCTTAATCCATAGAAATCAAGCAGGGAGAAGCCGCATCCAACACCCAGAACGCACTATGGCACAAACCAAAAGCAAGAGGAGCACAGCAAAACCAGAAAAAGCAAACTTTTTCGGCTCCAAACAAACCTTTAGCACCGCGACAGTGCAGGCCGCAAAAGCCTCAGGCGATCCTGACTCCGATGACGGACTGCCACGCAGCGACCCAGGAGCACCAGCGGTGGCACAACCGATCACAAAATCGGACCTCACAGAAGCCATGGATAAGCTCTCAAGTAAGCTCATCTCCACCTGGCAACATACTGCTGATTCATTGCGGAAAGATATCCAAGAACTGGGCAAAAGAACGTCACATGTGGAGGATAAGTGCGACGAATTCGCCACAGCCCATAACGATTTAGCCACACATGTGGAGACATTGGCGAGCAAGATCCAGCGGATGGAGGAAAAAATGGCGGACCTGGAGGACCGATCCCGCCGAAACAATTTACGAATTCGGGGGATCCCGGAGGATGTAACACACAAAGATCTACAAGCCTACGTTAGAGGCCTCCTGCACGCATTTGTCCCTGATGTACCAACAGACATGCTGCTAGTGGACCGTCTTCACCGAGTCCCGAAACCGCGCCACCTCACTCAAGCTGTGCCAAGGGACATACTCCTGCGCGCACACTACCACCATGTTAAAGAACATATGCTGAGGAGCAGTAGACTGAGAGCAAACCCGCCGGAGGCTTATCCCGACATCAAAATATATGCTGACCTCTCTGCTGCGACCCTCCAAAGAAGAAAAGAATTCCAACGGGTAACAGGAGCACTGAGGGCCCATGGTGTGCGCTACCGATGGGGTTTCCCCACGAAGCTCATCGTAACCAAAGACGGAGACACTGCTATACTGCACTCCCTTGAGGAAGGCCTAAAAAAGCTGCATGCCTGGGGGATCACCGAGGACGCACAAGCTGAGGTAGAATTGCAGGCCGGCAGACCTCAGAAGGACTGGGAAAAAGTGAAAAAAAGACATTAAGCCGGTTGACCCACCGGCAAAAAGGTAACCGGGACAAGTAGGCTTGGGTCAGGGGTTTGGGCACCTGCCGCCCCAAATGTGCGGACATTGTGGACTCTAGCACAACATGTCTTTTCTACCGACCCATGGCCGCGTGGCGCAGGGCTGGGCCTAGCTAACCCCCCTGTAATGAAGCGCGAGCAGAGCAGTGGTGGGCGGCGGGGGCCTGGCCCTGGGCAAGCGCGGCAGGCCGAGGAGGCAAGGAAGAGGATGGAGGGTTGCCTCTTGGCGGAGCGGTGAGATGGCTCCCCATGCTCTCAAAATGTTGTACCGTGAGTTTATTTTTATGTGCCTATATATAACTCAAACTAGGTTAAATGGTTCCTGGGAAATAGAGCTCCGTTGGGAATGTTATGGCCCGAAGATAGGCAGGAAATGTATGCTTGATTGTGTATGCTAGACAGCCCAATACTAATATGACTTGAAATCAAGTCGGGGACAAGGGAGCGGGACTGCCATTGTAAGGTACAGTTTTAGATTAACAACGCAGACATGATATGTCGACCTCCCTGGCTGGGCTGTGGGGGGCCGGGCCTAGCTATCCCCTGTAACGAAGCGTGAGCAGAGCAGTGGGAATGGGCGGGGGCCTGGTCCCGCGCGGCAGCGGTCGGGGAGGGGGTTAACATGGATACAAGAGGGTAGCCTGTGGGCCACAAATACTGCGGAAACGCCACCCTCCCGGCGGGGTGAAATATGAAGTCCGAACCCAAAGATCACTTGCCTGGGCTCAAAGCCATTAGACAATGGCGGTATAACGGTGGACTTAGTGTCACCACAAGAACAGAAATCGAGATATTGAATAAGCTGTTTAGTAGCCTAACACTAGGCCTGATTAGACATTAAGCCCAAGACAGGGGAACCAGATTCCTAAGGTAAAATACAACTCCGGTTTAACAAGACAGGAAACAGGCTGAGTAAAGGAGGGAGTGGGGAGGGATACGCCCCGCTGGATGGCGGGCACACGGGTCAAAATAAATAAAAAAAAAAGAAAAAAAAAAAAAAAAAAAAAAGCTGGACCACACTGAGAGAGTTAAGACAGGGAAAGCAGTGTGACCCGAGGGATAGGAATTATAGGATGGAGCGGGGGAAGTAGGGGGCAGCACTCCGAGCAGTGGGACCCTTCCAACCCTGATTCATGATATGGCCCACACAGACCCTACACTGCCCAGGCTTGACTGCCCAACCCGGTTACCTTACCACACATAAGTTCTATATGAAACGCAGATACCAAGGATTGCGGCTCAAACAAGCAATCGTTAGCCCGATAGCCACGAAATGGAGGAGACACATTTCTCCAGCCCTCAAAATGTGGTTACCCCACATTTCGTCTCTGGAAGAGACGCCATGTATATAAATCCCTCAACCTATCCCAGTTACCCCCCTCCAACCTCCCAAGTTACCAGGTCAGACACAAAATCTAGCACCAGTGATACCATGCAATCACGACACCTTCACTCACAAGGACACCACTTCTGCCACTCACTTAATTCAACCCGAGTGCATAATTTCAATGATCAAAGTCAAGCGATATCAAGCAGACCTTTAGACACCGCGTATAGGATATGAAAATACTGACTATAAATGCCAAGGGGCTCAACACACCCCATAAGAGGCGCCTTCTTGCAGAAGAAGCGAAGCACACTAAGGCGGATATTCTATGCGTCCAGGAGACACATTTCAAGCACACCAAGATACCTGCCCTAGCTCTACAAGACTATCCAACACAATATCACTCCACTTACTCCTCCAAAGCGAGAGGAGTTTCCATCTTATTTCACAAATCATTGTCCTTTGAGCTCTTACAAATGAAGAAAGATGTACAAGGTAGATACTTGATCCTACACTGCATCATCAATGATGTCATCTATATTATAACAGGGATATACGGCCCTAATAGTAACCAGAGAAATTTCTTACATAAAGTATTAACCAAACTCCCTACTGAACAACATGCACGCAAAATCATATGTGGGGATCTGAATCACATAACACAATTAAAACTAGACACCACGATAGCAACAAACTCCACGAGAACTAAAATTTTAAGTAAACAATCCAAGGAAATCACGAAACTATTGATGGAATATAACTTTTATGACGCATGGAGGACACAACATCCCGACGATAGGGAATTCACCTTTTATTCCCCGGTACATGGCACTTACACTAGAATAGATTATATTTTTGTATCGGGAGACCTATTGCCTACAGTAAAACAGAGTAAAATAGGAAATATTGTCTGGTCGGACCATGCCCCAGTACAAATTACACTGAGAGATGACTTTTACTTTAGGGGGAGACCACCATGGCGATTCCCGGACGCTATTCTACACGACCGAACATTTCAAACTAAGTTGGCGGAGGACATAACCACATATTTTGGGGAAAATGACACCCCTATGATTCCACCGACTACCCTATGGGAGGCGCACAAAGCTGTTATACGCGGCACACTAATCAGCAGACAGGCATATCTCAACAAACGAGCAAAGCAGGAATACACAGACCTTCTGAAATCCCTCAGAGACGAGACAAACAAACAGATTGTACACCCATCACCCACAACACAAAACACAATAAACACACTAAGGGGAAAACTAAAAGACATACAATTGCAAATTACAGCAAACATAACACACAAGCTAAACCTACGCACATATACCCAAGGAAATAGGGCAGGGAAGGCCCTAGCTTCTCAACTGAGACAGAAAAGGCAAAATGCGAAAATACCATACCTTATAAACACACTGGGAAACAAAATTTACAACCCTCAAGATATAAACGATTTGATGGCGGACTACTACGACTCCCTATACAATCTAAAAAAAGACACTCACACCCACCAACCAAGAGCAACAGATATAAAAGACTTCCTTCAAGAAATTAATTTACCCACACTCACCCCACTAGATAGGCAAATACTGGAAGGGAACATAACCCAGGAGGAAATAGCCAACACAATACGAAGCCTGCCAAAAGGGAAATCACCAGGTCCTGACGGATATACGAATATATACTACAAAACGTTCTCACACATATTAACACCCAGGCTAGAACAATTATACAACTACATAGCTCGCACAGGAGACATCCCACAAGAGATGATGTCTGCACACATAACGACATTGCCGAAACCTGGCAAGCCACCCAACAAGTGCCAAAATTTGCGACCCATATCGCTCCTAAACACAGATCTGAAAATATTGGCAAAAATTTATGCGAACAGATTGGGGACTATAATACCCAAAATCATTTGTAACGATCAAGTGGGCTTCGTGAGGGGGCGACAGGGCTCGGACGGGACCAGAAAGGTAATTAATGTTTTTCATAACATCCAAATACGTGGGGCGCCCAGTGTGGCTCTGTCACTGGATGCTGAAAAAGCGTTTGACAGGCTACACTGGGGGTACCTCAAAGCAGTGCTGCAGAAATTCGCATTCCCTGACTGTTTCGTCTCCCTGGTTTCAACCCTATATAAAAACCCGACTGCAAAAATTGCAAACGGCGGATTTGTCTCCAAAGCATTCAATATATCCAATGGTTCCAGACAGGGCTGCCCACTGTCACCATTGCTCTATATTTTAGCACTGGAACCACTAGCCCAACAGATTAGGGAAAACCGGGACATACATGGGATAGAGATAGGAGGACACTCCCATAAAATAACCATGTTCGCTGACGATGTGATGCTCACACTGTCAAAACCAGAGATATCCATACCTACACTACAAACCCTAATCAAAAGATTCAGTGACAGCTCATACTACAAATTGAACGTTACTAAGACGCAAGCTATGGGCTTCAATCTGACTAAAACACAACAGGCCAGCCTACGGAAAGAATATTCCTATGACTGGAGACGTGACCACCTCACGTTCCTAGGGGTCGACCTTACGTGTAAGGTACACAAGCTCTACAAAGCTAACTACGTCAAACTGCTCAAGACAATTCAACACCAGATGCACACCTGGAAAGGCAAATATATAACATGGGCAGGCAGGATAGCTGCAGTAAAAATGATGATTCTACCTAAACTGCAGTATCTCTTTCGAACTCTCAATATTATCATACCCCAACGATATATTAGGGATGCTCAAAGCTTAATAAATAGTTTCATATGGGACGGGAAAAAACCCAGGATAGCAGCAGCGACTCTGTACAAACCCTTCAGAGAGGGAGGCATGGGAGCCCCGGAGCTAGCGGCATATCACGCAGCGGCTATGATACACCCAATTCTAGCTTCATTCCACCACACAACTCCACCCCCATGGAGCAGTATAGAGACAGATAAGACAGAAGGAATTCCCCTTGCGACTCTGGCTTGGCTACCAAAAACAAACAGACCAAAATTCAAGGACATATGCCCGACAACGGTAGCGTCCCTACAAATATGGGACAAAATACTAAAGAAACACAGCCCTGCAACATATATATCCCCAGCACTGCAAATCCAGGCCTTGGCGTTGTTAATCCCTGATTTCAATTGGGGCATGTGGCACGCACGGGGAGCCACATCGCTACATACTGTGATGAAGGCCGGAGCTATTGATACATTTGAGGCGTTAAAAAAGAAATTTCACCTCCCAGACCAATCGTACTTCTCATATCTCCAGATGAGGTCATGGGTAGTAAAGTTTGCCAAACCAGGAAATAACATCTCAAAAGATAATACCATAACAGAAATAGAAAAAGCATGCCTAATACAAAAACCACTACAAAAAGGCATATCCTTCCTATACCACATACTCATAAACAGAGACGAAGGTAGGAAACCAAACTTCATGACAGCATGGGAAAGGGAACTGGAATACACTATACCAAATGAGTCATGGGCACATATCTTGAAAGCGCACAAACATCTTACACTAAATACGACTCATGTCGAGGTTAGTAGGAAAATATTGTATCGCTGGTACATGGTTCCCTCTAGACTCCACAAAATGGATCGAACCAAACCAGACATGTGTTGGAGATGCCTACAAGCCAAGGGCACGATGCTCCATATTTGGTGGGCTTGCCCGCTAATAGAAAAATTTTGGAGGGAGGTTTCGACTATGATTTTGACAACCCTGGGGAAAACACCTCCGCATAACCCTGAAACGTACCTGCTGCTAAATACACTAGATAAAGCGGAACAGTACCTGACGTATCATATTATTATGGCTGCTTTGGTAGCTATCAGCAAAAGGTGGCTAAACACAAATCCCCCAGACATAACACAGTGTATAAACACGATACACATAACTAGAAAATACGAAACCGAAGCTCGAAAACTCAGAACCCCCAAACAATTTTGGTTAATTGCATGGAAAAAATGGGAAGAGTGGACCGTACGGCTCAATACTCCTAAATAACCCTCACGAGGAGGGGCATAAATAAAATCAGAGAGGTGGCTGACCTCACTCCCCATTCCCCCCCCCCTGTTTTTTTCTTTTCCCCCCCCCCACTCCAAGTTTCCTCTCCCTCATATATACGGACAATGTTGTTTGCAGAGATGCATAGAAGCTAAATAAATATGGAAATGTGTCAAATAAGATATACCACAGAATGTATTGAAATTCATATTGAAATTAATATTGCACCATGTATCATTTACTGCATATCGATTCCTTTGTTCTTCTACAATATTGTATTGTATTTATACCTCTGTAACTATATTATTGCGGTAACAATGAAAATCAAATAAAATGTTTTTCAAAACAAAAAAAAAAAAAACATTATTATTATTATTATTTTATTATTTATATAGTGCCATCAGATTCCGTAGCGCTGTACAATGGGTGGACTAACAGACATGTAATTGTAACCAGACAAATGGACGTACAGGATGTACATATTTTCAGTATAATGTAAAAAGAATCAGATTCTAAAATAACTTTAAACTCTAAAATTTAATCAGTTTTCTGTTTAGTTTTATGTCATGTAAATACATGCAATAATACCACTTTTTTTTTTTTTTTTTTTTTACAAACCCTTCACATTGCCTAGTTTATTTACTACACTAATAATGCATTTATGGCAACATTTGACAGTTTTTTTTTTCTCTTTTGAGACTGAGGGATTTGTGCCAACATTTCCTACCATATATCAAAGTTTGTCATATAATAAATCTTGGTTGCTAATGCAGCAGGGAACAAACTCAGTAAGTACAACTAATGTTGTTTAAAAAGAATGACCAGCAGCAATCATGTACCACTGCTTGCAATAGTGATATATTCTCTCAAAAATAAATAGCTGCAAATGTACAAATATAGCAATGTAAATAATGTTGAAATATTTAAATGAACACACTTCGTTAACAGCAAAATCCTCACAATGTATTCTATTATTTGTATTATCATTGAAGTGGTTATAGTGTCTGTAGCAATAGCTTTCGATTCAGTGATAAACCATTTTTCAATGGCTAAACTCTAAACAAGAGTACTCAGCATCCTCTCCTCTAAGCTGATAGGGCTAATGAGGAAGCATTAACCTGAGCACCAATAGGTGGCACTGGTTGGCTGAGAGTGTTAGTTGACCACTTTCAGCCTATCACAGCCACCCATTGTTCATATGAATTGCTGAGGCTCAATAAGAGTGCAATTTCTGCCTCAGCCATATCTCCAGGAAAGATGGGGATATGACTGTCCAGGTAGCCTCATTCAGTGTTAAACCTTGTAAAAACGATTTAAAACTGAATGAAGGCATGATGCGAGAGTACTCTAGGCGCTATAACTACTTAGGCAAGATGAAATGGTTATAGTGCCTAAAGTACTCCTTTAGTAAAAAATTATAAAACAAATTGAAAATGGCCAGAGATCTGGCATAAGTGCTGTGAGCTAAGTTTATCATTAAAAACTCAATTTACTTAAAAAAAATAAAAAATAAAAAATACACACTACATGTAATGCGCCTAATGTATATGTTGGGAAATTAATCCTACATAATAATAAGACTTTAAAAACAAGCGTGAAACTACAAATATATTTATTACAATTATACTTATTTTTACCATGATGTTTATGTTTTATTTCCTGGGTTATAAAGTACATGGCACTTTGAGATATCGTTTGGTTGCTGTGATGTTTTTAGAGAAATTTTGCCAACACACTGCTGTTTCTGTGTTTATTTCTTCTATATCTGTTACGTACTTAAGTTTGTAGATCTTAATTCCTTAATTTTCGATCAAATCGTAAATTGCAAGAACATAGTAACATATACAATATGCTGTATCTGATAAGTTGTTGAAATTTAAATATGCAATGATTGTTACCAGAAATACGTATTTTCTTTACATATATGTTCTACTTTCCTTGTGAGATATACTAACTCCATATATGGATCCCCGTTTTATTACTAATTTGGGAGTTCCTATTATTCTGTCCTCATCTAGAAATGTAATTTAAGGATATTTTGGATGTTATTCAAATATGTAATATCATCTGGTATACACGTGATGGCAATTTCCAAATAAAACTAAAAATCCTTTTTGTAATGCAGAGCTAATATGTTATAAAATATGTAAATAATAAAAAGAAATGCAACAAAAATGTTAGACTTGAAGATTCATTTCAGGACAAATTGCAATCACTCAGATTTGGAGCATTCAGGTGATTGGCTGAAATTCTAATTTCGGAAACACCAAAATCGTAGGGAAACTGACTCATACAAGCCCTGGTCTGTTTGATTCAGTTCTTGATTAAGAGTGCCATTACAGAAAAATAAGGATGGAATGGAGAAGAAGCTGTCTTTTCAGCTTAGTTCCCATGATGTCTCCTCAACCATGTTAGAGGGATCTGCTGTACAATCAAGTGGTAGCAAAAAAAAAAGAGAAAAGATGATTAAAGCGGCACTGTCATGGCCGAATCCTGTTTTTTTTCAACCCCCCTCCCGACTCCACTACATCTAACTGACAGGTGGGAGCCTTAAATGAGAATGTGGGGGGGACCTATTGTCCTCCCCCACGGCCCCCACCCCTCAGCGGCGGGTGGGGGCCATGCATAACAATAAGGGGGGATCTATTGTCCTGCCCCCCTGCCCCCACCCCTGAGTGGTGGGTGGGGGCCATAAATAACAATAAGGGAGGGACCTATTGTCCTCCCCCTGGCCCCTACCCCTGAGGGCAGGGCCCTAAAATTAAAATTAGGTGAGGCCCTAAATGAAAATGCCCCCCCACCCCTTCCAAGGTGACTAGGGGTCGCCAAGCCCCCAGTCACCCCCCCCCCCCCAAATAAAAAATAATCCCTTACCTACCCCTCTAAAAATAGGGGGTGTTCTTTGGAATTTTCCCACGCTGTGTAAAATGACACAGAGCACGCTGATCGGATGGAATAACAGGGTTATTTACTATAGTGATAATGTAAAATCAATTTAGAGTGAATTTCAAATTTAAGACCAGAGTATTTGAACTGAAAGCATAGCTGACTTAGAGCATTTTTCTAGTTTGGGTATTATGGCCTTAAATAGGAAATTAACTTTAAATTTACCTCGAGGTTTCACTTTAGTTAATAACCCTGAAAAGCCTGCTCTTGCCTGGCTGCTATTACCAGTACCACTAATGTGCACTCTAATTCACTGATTTAAAACTGTTTTAATTATTTATTTATGTATGTATTCATTTCCAATAAAAGACAGATTGTTTGATTTGCAGTGTGCGTCTGTGCCACTGCTTCCACTTTGTAAATTACAAACTTCAGTAGTTTGTGGTATACATAGTGTGTGGCTAAAGTTTACTGCAAAAGTAAACATGTTTGCATGGAGTCTAGCAGTATATATTTGTTTAATTCTTTGTGTTGAAAAAAAGTAAATTAAAATGTAGTAAATAAGATTATAAAATAAGTTAAATTACTCCAGCTGCTAACCAATTTTTAAAAATGTATTTTATTACAACAGTTTTGCCCTGCCTGGGTGAATCTCAGATAGCCTGGCAGTGTGGCTATGCCTGATACCTCTGCAGATGGAGTTGGGAGAAGATGATTAGGAAATGCTTTTTTTTCCTTGCTGAAAGACTGTCACTTCTTTTTCTTAGTAATAAAAAAAAGTGAGTCGGTAAAGGCAGTTGATGACCCGCTCTTTCACCCACCTCTTCCACCCTAAGAAAAACAACGCTTTCACACAAATTCATTCTGTAGCATGATTGAGAATTTGTGACATATTCAAAACATGTGCATGTTAGCCATGTTTTAGTGCACATTTATTTATCTTATATATTTAAAATATTTTCATTTATGAATGTCTCCGTATTTGTGAAAAGGGTTTTTCTAGCAAGCTGTGAGGAACTTTCTGTTCAAATCAACATGATTTTTTCTTCACTTAACTTGTTTTGTTCAGTTAATTTCTCTTTTTTATTAAAGAATATATTTAGAACAGTTGAAGAAACCAAGGTAAATGCATTCTTAATTTTAGAACCTAAAGAAAGAAAAACTAGTTACTCTCATGTGCACTGATAATGACATGCGGAAATTGAAAATCGAGAGAAGTGTGGAAAAATGTTTTATTGTTAGATTCAAAAAGAAAGCATATAGTAAAATCTATGGCAAGTTCTGTGTTGGTATGTTCTCCGTAAAATATATGGCAAGTTCTGTGTTGGTATGTTCTCTTGAAAATCATGATAAACATGACATATACATTAAGCAGAATTAACTATGATTTTTTAAGTATATTGTATTTTTCATGCAGATACAATATATTTGTTCTAGGTGCCTATTGGAATAAACCAATAGTATGGACAGGACTCAGTGGAAATGGGGATTCAGTTAATAATAATAATAAAAATGGATACAAATAATTCTTAGTAAAAGTGTATCAGCTAGTGTGATCCTTACCTCCCATAATGTGCGGTAGGAGGAATCCAAGACTGCTGAGATATATATTCTAGTAGAGGTTCTACACCTTATACAGTGGGGAACCGATACACATTAAAAATAAAAGCTCGAGTAAAAAGATATTTATGTCCCAAAAGGGGTTAAAATCCTTGTGTCAATTATATAGTGCAGCAAACAGTGTACCAAAAAAAATTTATTAGTACAAATAAAACCTGTCAACAAAACACACATTAATATAAAATACAAGTAAAATAGCTATAGTCCCAATGAAACAGGCAATGGAAATCAGGTTAACAGACCGGGGTCCAGGGATGGTAGTGTCACTCTCTTGCCGGCCGGATAGGAGTGAGTCCTGACCTCCTCGTGCTGAAACAACACTGAATCTCAGCCGCGTGCGTTCAACTGCGGCTCCGGATGCATTCCAGTATGCTATCTCGGGGACCAATTGCACAATGCCGCCTAACACGTTTCGTGATCAACGATCACTTCATCAGAGGATGGCATCGGTGTTTGTTCATTCTATTTTATACTCTTAGGTCTGCTGAACTTGTCAGAAATTAACCCCTTATCTACCAACACTTCAACCTCTAATTAATTATATAAATTCAGATGTGTTGAGTTCACATGAGCTCACTAATGAATGAACATGTAAATAAATAAAAATACAAAATTGCAAATATGATACATCGTAAATTATCATACATAATAGAATACTGTCACAAATGTGTTATTGAAAGATTATTATAGATGCTTGCAGAAAAAAATCTTAGAGTGAAAAATATTGATACAAATAGAAACATTCTAAACAGTATAACAATATAAACTTGTAAAGTGCTGTGGTGAATGCCGGATAAAAGATCCATACATCGGAATTCAAGCCTATCGGACTACACAGCATTTAATTACAAAACCTAATGTAGAATCCTAACATTGCAGGGATATAGAAACAGTACAAATCAAAAACTAAATGCAACAGACCCTAGTTTATTGTGCATGACACTCTACTTGAGTTGAGGGTGGAATAATCTGCAAGACATAAATCTGGCTGTTAGTAAACATAATAATCATCACAGAAGAACACACTCATATCGGCAATCCCGATCGTAGTTGTTAATGAAAATAAATATAAATAAAAGTCAAAAACAGACAGATTAACATTTATGAAACCCTTAAGGACAAATAAAAATTA
This sequence comes from Pelobates fuscus, assembly GCF_036172605.1. Classification (NCBI taxonomy): domain Eukaryota; kingdom Metazoa; phylum Chordata; class Amphibia; order Anura; family Pelobatidae; genus Pelobates; species Pelobates fuscus. The sequence goes on along the minus strand of NC_086317.1, from coordinate 110,523,041 downwards.
TAAAAACTTAATTCTTGAACTTCATATAAAATCCCACATTTAAAAGAATAACTCCATCGCATAATTGTTAAATGTACCTCCACCACTAATACATCTGATCATACTTCAAAATGTGGATTCTAAAACCTTGTTGCTGAACAAGCTCTAAAAACCCCATATTTGAAAAAATTATTCCATCATTTAATTATAAAATTAAGTGCACATAACCCACTAATACATCTAATTATAATTTCTTGGACTAAAGTTAAAATAATCTACAAGGCAAAAAGAAAGAAGAAAACAGAAGAAAAAAGGAGAAAGAAGAATATAGCTATTATTTCACATAGTTATGGTTGCAACGTTTTGACGTCAAAAACAGAAACTTATGTGAAAGAAGATATGTATTGATGGTGATGTTTTATTTCATATTAGTGATATATAGTTAAGCAATATATGTTAACAAACAACATCAGAAGTTTCAATACCTATATTTCTTACACCTCCTAATCAAGGTATATTTAAAATACTTATACTTACTAAGAATATTCTCTATGGGTCTTGAAAAGGTATGAAAATCCTTCTGTAATATGTGCATGCATTACACATCTCACTAGTTCTGTATGACATTTGCCATACCTAAATTCTTCAATATAGTGCTAATTACGGTGCTTGTACATGCATTATAATTGTCATTATTAGTATCATTTTATTACTTAGCACCAATATATTCTAGAGCACTGTAAAACTGAAATGGCAAATGTAGTGTGTGCACCAATAACACCGGTATCTATTAATACTTTCAGTTTTGCTATTTTCTTTTATTATCAATCTAATTTATCCAACAGCTTTTATATCATACCAGGCACCTATTATCATCATCATCATCAATTATATAGTATCAATTAACCACAACGTACGTTCTCCACACATATGTCATTCTTTCGACCAGAAGGCTCTCATGCATTACCGGTACATCAGCAGTTAAGCAAAATACACACATGGCCATTAGAATGTTATATTAAAACCACATCATATAGATGATATAACAGGGATAAAATCCATGCATCACCAATCAACAATTCAAGATCTATTGGTCATTAAATAATTATCATCATCAATCAACATAATCTGCTAAGTACCCATACATCAGGCATGCTGCACCAAGCAACCCATGTTATCACTAAAATACTATATTTTACAGTGAGAAAACACAAGTAACCTATAGCTTTTTACTTAAAAAACAAAATATATTGCATATGTTATTCAAATCAAGACAATAAAATTCACCACAATTCATCCATATTTCACCCATATTTTAGACTACCAATATAGTAATTATAACTAAAAGATGTTTATATTTCCCTCATATGTGAACATTGACTCACAGCATAAATGAACCACCATCACCCAGAACCCACACCTTTCCTACCCTCTCACAAAGTGACTGAAATGTTTAGCAATACAGGTAAACAGAATTGATACCTGCTTTTACTTTATGTTAGAATCATGTGGCACCTGTATCACAATAAAGATAAATTGTGACCTTCAAGCAGGATACATATTTATACAGGCTATTTATTCCTAATCAGAGAGGACCCTGATGGGTTAATCCAAGTATCATTATTACTGCAGCCCACCCGGAAGCTGGCCCTTCCAGTCATTCATAAGCTGAAAACATCAGCTGATTGCTCTAATCCACTGAATTGAACTATGCATGAAATATGCACAGAATTGACATTTTTCAGGTTTGCCACCATCTTACCTCTCCGGTCGGCCCTGTTCCCTCCAGGTGTTCCATCCGATGCTGCACGCATTCATTTATGTCAAATTCTGCTCACAAACACACTAATATGACATCAGAGGTCACACTAGAGAGGTCAATCATATGATATTCCAGGATGACCTGGACCTATAAGAAATAGTACCTGTCTATATATACTCATCTCTTCCATTCCTTGTTGCCCTGTTGTTGTTCTTGTTATTCAAATAGTGAGTTACGTTTCTATTCTCTTTTGGTAATTATCTTTGTTCTAGTTCATTGTTGTTCCTGTCCTCTGTGATCCTTTGACCTTGGGTTGTTTAATGTTTATCCTGACTTCTGTATTCCTCTGGCCTCTGCTTTTCTCTCTGACTCTGTTTATCCATTAACACTGCCATTCTAAGGGCCGATATATGGAAAATCTATTTACTGTGATTAAGTCTGTGTGTTCTGGTTCCACCAGATCCTGACAACATTAACCAGAATTATTGTCCTTTATTGGAAAACAAGATACTGAAAACCAACATAAAATATCTCTATATGTGTAGCATTTCAGTACTCCAAGCACCATGAAGACTTTAAAATGCTGAAGTGGTCATGGTGCTCAGGGTAACTTTTTAAAGTATTGGGGACCCTAGATTTGCTGTAAAGTGAGTTTTTTAAGTAAGTTACATTGCTTGGTTTTCTAAAATGGTCAACTGTGGGGATCTACTCTCCATGCTTTTGAAGCAACAAATATCTTGAACAGGAATACATACACTCTTTTCCAAATTATTATGCAAATTATATTTTTCTCATTTACCTAAACAATTTATGTAAATAACAGTCAGCATAATTCTCATGTTATCAACTATTAAGAGCACAATTCCAATTTTATTGAACAAAACCTCCTAATGATAACAGTATTTTTTTAAATATAAAAAACTTACAATGCACTGTTCCAAATTATTATGCACAGTAAGTTTCAAAACACTTTATAGGTTGTAAAGAACTGAAAATTGTCATTTGTTGTGTTTGCAGCATATTTACTGAAATCAAAAGCTATTTCAATCAAACTTATAACAACATTTTAACTTTTGAAACATTTTAACAGGTCACGTTACATTTTAACATAGGACCCCTTATTTGATAGCAGCTTCACAAGTCTTGCATCCATTGAACTTTTGAGTTTTTGGACAGTTTCTGCTTGAATTTGTTTGCAAAATGTCAGAATAGCCTCCCAGAGCTGCTGTTTGGATGTAAACTGCCTCCCACCCTCATAGATCTTTTGCTTGAGGATTCTCCAAAGGTTCTCAATAGGATTGAGGTCAGGGGAGGATGGAGGCCACACCATGACTTTCTCTCCTTTTATCCCCATAGCAGCCATTGATGCAAAGGTATTCTTTGCAGCATGAGATGGTACATTGTCATGCATAAAGATGATTTTATTACGGAAAGCATAGTTCTTCTGTACCAGGGAAGAAAGTGGTCAGTCAGAAACTCCACATAGTTTGCAGAGGTCATCTTTACACCTTCGGGGACCCTAAAAGGGCCGATTAGCTCTCTTCCTATGATTCCGGACCAAAACATGACTCCACCACCGCCTTGCTGACGTCGCAGCCTTGTTGGAACAGGGTGACTGTCCACCAACCATCCACTACTCCATCCATCTAGACCATCCAGGGTTGCATGGCAATCATCAGTGAACAGGACTGTTTGAAAATGAGTCTTCATGTATTTTTCTGACCAGCCATTTCTGTTTGTGAGCATTGGTTAGTGATGGCCGAATAGAAAGTTTATGCAAAGTTGCAAGAATCTGGAGGACACTACAACTTGATGTCCGTGAGACTCCAGAGGCACCAGCAGCTTCAAATATCTGTTTGCTGCTATGTAATGGTATTTTAGCAGCTGCTCTCTTGATCCTATGCATGGATCTGGCAGAAATCTTCCTCAATGTGCCTTTATCTGCACAAACCCGTCTGTGCTCTGAATCAGCCACAAATCTCTTAATAGTGCGATGATCACGCTTACGTTTTCTTGAAATATCTAATGTTTTCATACCTTGTCCAAGGCATTGAACTATTTCACTCTTTTCGGCAGCAGAGAGATCCTTTTTCTTCCCCATATTGCATGAAAATGATTCTCTGCTTAATGTGGAACACCCCCCTTTAGTAGTTTTTCCTTAAATTGGGCTCACCTGGCAATCTAATTATCACAGGTGTCCGAGATTGTTTTCAGTGATCAAAAGAGCCCTGAGACACAATGCGATCCATGAGTTGAACTGAAAAACAAAATATTGTTGTGACACCTAAATAGAATTTGCATAATAATTTGGAAAAGGGTGTATATAATAGAATATTGTGCAGTTCTTTAAATTTGCATCCCTGGTAGACAACGGTCTCTTCTGCTGGCTCAGCATTGCTTATAGTTTTGATGAACAGCAATTATATTAAAAATACCATTAGTATTTGCAAAGAAATGTATAGTGAATAATTGTTTGAGTCATTTCACTGGACCTCTTCCTTCAGTTATCTGGTAAATGCTCTCTTATACTCAAAATAGATAGGCTACAGATATGGTCAAGAAGTTTAGTTCTCTAATTGCTTTAGTTCTCTAATAGAGCAGGGAAGATGTTAAATCATGATATTTTAGTATAAGTAATATCATAAACTTCATTACATGAGTATTAAATAGTTGGGTACTTTGTCTTGTCAGGCTAAGCATTTTTGATAGTGTTATATGTCTTATAACCGCAGATATAGTACCACACACGTATATGCCTTTTCTATGCTTTGATTGATCTATACATGCGCAAACATATAATATATGCTCAACTAGTAGTGCTGTTGCCAACACTGTTGGTTGTTCAAATTTCAGGTTTTTTATATTTGATTTTTTTAAATTTTATGTTACATCTAGTTGTTGTACAGCTTATAGTCAATGTGTCTTCATTGAGAACCAAATTCCAGGTAGGAATGTGCACACATTTTTATGTGCCCAAGATATACAGATCAGAAACAATTTTGACTATAATTTACACTATTACTGAGTGCTTCTATATATGTATTTGATATTAAACAAGTGAAACATAATCCATTGTATGCCATGACTATCCACTGATATTCCTAAAGAAAACAATTTGGATTTTGTAGGGCTATTGGAGGTTATCTGTAATTGAATCAATAGGATCCTTATTTGTTCATGACACAACTGCTTAGCTTTGCTTCACTGTCTTAATCTATGCCCTGTGTAAGTTTGAGCCAGTTCTAAATTATTGGCCTGTGGTAACCCTTTGACAATTTAATGTGCATGAATAGAAATCTTTTTGCAAATCAAGAGTGACACACAAATGAGTCTTTAAATTGATCTTTCAGAATTGTCATTCCATGCTAAAATACTTTTTTTATTTCCGGAAATCGCACATTTTATATTTCATTCCAAGAAAAATACTATGAAGGCTCAGTGATGTGTCTTTTTCAAATAATCTTATGACATATTACTTTGAATTGCAAAGGATTGTGGATGTTTTCCAGTTCCCATTACATAAAGAGAGGCCATTAATCAATATGCATAGTTACTAATGTGAATGGCACTTCAATGACAACTGTAAACTCTATGTGTTCTGCCTTGATAAATTGGCAACCATCTTTTAGAACGCGTAGCAATTTATAAGTGAAGTACTGTTTAGAAAACGTACTTTAGTTACAAACAAACATGATTTTGATACATTATGAACATGTAGATATAGTGCATATAGTAGTATGTGACTTGAAATATAATAACTTTGTGTAACCAACCCTGTACCAAAATTAAAATATTACATGTATTATATGCTCAGATATTGTTTATATATATATTTTTGCATGGCTTGCATGAAGCATTATATGCATAATCCTACATGTTAACTTTAAAATAATTAGACAGATGCATGCTTAGACACAACACAGGAACCCCAAATAAACAGGAAAACCTAAATTACTGAGAACATGAATGGAAATAAGGGAAACCCTAACCTTTATTAGTAGCTAAGGGTAATGTGACTACATATTTTTTGTGTAATATATATTTTTAAATTGGAAGGAAATGTATATATTTGTATAAACCATTGCATACTACCAGTCAATGTCAAATTCAAATTTAATTGTAGTATGAAAATATTTAAAACATGCACTTAGAGCAATGGTTCTCAACTTAGTCTTCAAGTCTTCATAAAGATCAACACTGGACTGTGTTTGAGGCCCAGCATTGATCACTTTGTGGTTAGCAACACGAGAAAGAGCTCTTCAGCTAAAGCTGCACTCACACACTGTATGATGCAGCGAAATCCCTCTGATGATATCAATACTGACATCAGCAGAAGGAATTACTCTACGTTAGTGTTACCATTGGGCTAGCATTAGGGTTATGGTAGGTTTGTGGTTAGAGTTGCATTAGTGCAAGGTGGGGTTAGTGTAGGGTTAGGATTGGTGTAGACTACATATTAATGCAAGGTTAGGTTTAGATACTTAAAGGACCACTATAGGCACCCAGACCACTTCAGCTCAATGAAGTGGTCTGGGTGCCAGGTCCCCCTAGTTTTAACCCTGCTGCTGTAAACATAACAGTTTCAGTAAGTAGTTTTTCACATTTCATCTTATATAAGCATGAGAATAGCTATTGGGGGGAGGGGGTGCCCTTTAAGGCACAGTTGGGGCTTCCCTGCATACTATATGTATATATACGCTTCTTGGACTTTACAGACTATCCTTTAATATATATGTATGTCTTTTTTCATTATCACGATTTGTATCCTGTCACTTGAGGTCCAATGTTTAAGTGACATACCCTATCCCTATTTTATATCCTCAGTGTTACTCATCATCTGTAGCAACATTATTTACTTTAAGTATACTAGATTCAAGCTACATTGTTTCTTATTCTTTATTCTATGTATGCTTATAGATTTTGTAAGTAACTCCCATTTTCCTTTGGCTATGCCAGACATGAATCTATGTTTTTTCCCTTCAGTCTATTTAATCTGGCAGTGATATTATCACCTCATGTAATCTTTTTTTTTCTTTGTCCTATAGATCAGGTGTTGACTACATTCTATTGGAAGAATTCACATAGAAAGATAGTATCAATATTAGCTTTAGATTAGATTAGACATTTAATGATGAGACTAATGAACCGTTGATTTTATTCTCATGATTAATTTATTTTTTTTCAAGAATTATTTTGGATTAAAAGTTAAGTTTTAAGATTTAGGGGCTGTTTCTTGTCTTAATGTTCGTCCTTTTTTATTATTTTTATTTTTATGGAGTCAGTAACTTTCAACCTCCTCCTGGACACTTGAAATACCTTAATTTTAAGTTCATTGTCTGACTTTCTGGATTCTAGTACATTATCTCTTCATTTGTAATTACATAGCTAAAAATATTTTCATATTGTTACTTATAAATGATGAAACCAAAATCTGTTCTGTTTCAGTGATTTATGATTGGATATTGTTTTATTTAATTGTATTTCATTATGCTACAGATTTGAACGGAGTGCTTCTTTTTTATTTTCTATGGTTTATATTGACTGACAAAACTGATATTGGAAGGAGTAACCATTTTTTTACCCACGTTTTATAGAGGGCTGCTTTTTCTCAACTAACTTCTAAATATAAATTCTACATGAATTAAATAAGTACCCTGTGGATAAGCATTGTAGGCAGACAGTTTTAGTGTGTCCTGAGGTAGAGTGAGGTATAGAGTGGGATTTTGGGGACCCACGTGGTAGGCACACAGCGTTATTTGGGATATTTTAAGGTCCTCTTCATGATTTTCCTGTATAGCTCATTAATTAGCCCTAACAAGCCATTAGCATTACTCTCCCTTTACCCTTTTCCTTCCCCGCAATTTTCTTCAGATCTCAAAAGCTCTATACGCTGTAGATATATAGACCTTTTGCTACAAATATGCCATGTTCTGCAGGCATTTGTAAGGAAAGTATGTTGGGCGGGGCTTTTTTCTCTTATGAATTACACCCCTGCTAATCATCCTGCTGATGTCTATACTGCGTGTAGAGTTACAGTGCCTGCCCCCTTATAATGGACCCCCTCGTAATGGACATTTGGTCTATTTTCTGATCCTGGATGTCCTCAGACTCTGCATTTTCCTCATAGGAAAGCATGGATTCAATGCTTTTCTATGGTTTGGTCTAATGTGCCACGCATGTGCATTAGACCCCGCTCCTCGCAGGATGTCAGAGGGGGCGGAGCTTCAACCCAGCGCTGAGGGACATCGGCCCAGGAGTGAGGGGGAGGGGGAAGGCAGAGGGATCGGTAGTGCCAGGAATACAGCACCACAGTATCCGTTTAAACACTTGAAACAGAGTTCAAATAATCCATAGACTCTGTACTCACCAAAATGTGGGTCTGGAAGGAAGATGTCTTCTGCAGTAGCTTGTCTGTGTGGCATAGCAGCTTTAGGAACTTAAAGGGTAGTATAGTTTTTAGATGTATTCTTTTGCATATCATTACTATTTGCAAAGATTTATGAATATAAGCTTCTGAACCAATGTTTCCTTACTCTTCTTATTTTTCATATTATAAAAATAAATATTGTAAAGTAATATTGCATTGCATTTTGTCTTTTTCTTAAGCTCCACAAATTTTAGAAAGCTCAATATTTGAAAACTAACAGCTGGATATACAAGATGCTGAAATTACTTCACAGAAAATAGTGCATACTTTCCAGTCCTCTGAACCTTGTTCCCCACTTTCCTTGTTTCATTAATCACTCTGCAGGTCATCTATTCCTTCACCTTTACATAAGCAGAGCATTCACTGAGCCAACACTATTAATCTCCACTGCATTTCAGTCCATTTACAAAGCCATAGAAGTATTACATGTATTGAGTGGATAAAAACTCACTTAGCATTATGACTTTTTTGCCATCGGTGTCTGCTTTAGTCTGTTTTTACATTTCGGAGTCTACATTTTTTTTTCAAGTTCAAGTTAAGATTGTGATAAATGTGACAAAGCATGTGTAAAAAAAATTAAAGCACAGTGACTGTGAAAATCCTATTTTAACTATTGCCAGGAAGTTTTAAAAAATATATTTTGAGCTGTGAATTTTAATCCTGAAGGTCTATGAGACAATCATCCAGTGTCCTAATTATGATGTACAGGTGATATTCTAAAAATTAGAATATCGTGCAAAAGTTCATTTATTTCAGTAATGCAATGTAAAAGGGGAAAATAATATATGAGATAGACGCATTACATGCAAAGCAGGATAGTTCAAGCCGTGATTTGTCATACGTGCGATGATTATGCCTTACAGCTCATGAAAACCCCAAATCCACAATCTCAGTAAATTAGAATATTGTGAAAAGGTGCAATATTCTAGGCACACAGTGTCCGACTCTAATCAGCTAAATAAGCCATAACACCTGCAAAGGGTTTCTGAGCATTTAAATGGTCTCTCAGTCTTGTTCAGTAGGAATCACAATCATGGGGAAGACTGCTGACCTGACAGTTGTGCAGAAAACCATCATTGACACCCTCCATAAGGGGGGAAAGCGAAGGAAGTTGGATGTTCCCAAAGTGCTGTATCAAAGCACATTAGTAGAAAGTTATGTGGAAGGGAAAAGTGTGGAAGAAAAAGGTGCACAAGCAGCAGGGATGACCGCAGCCTGGAGAGGATTGTCAGGAAAAGGCCATTCAAAAGTGTTGGGGACTTTCACAAGGAGTGGACTGAGGCTGGAGTCAGTGCATCAAGAGCCAACACACACTGACTGATCCTGGACATGGGCTTCAGATGTCGTATTCCTCTTGTCAAGCCGCTCCTGAAAAACAAACAACATCAAAAGCATCTTACCTGGGCTAAAGAAAAACAGACCTGGTCTGTTGCTCAGTGGTCCGAAGTCCTCTTTTCTGATGAGAGCAACTTTTGCATCTCTTTTGGAAACCAAGGACCCAGAGTCTGGAGGAAGAATGGAGAGGCACACACTGCAAGATGCTTGAAGTCCAGTGTGAAGTTTCCACAGTCTGTGTTGATTTGGGGAGCCATGTCATCTGCTGGTGTTGGTCCACTGTGCTTCATTAAGTGCATAGACAATGCATGCGTCTACCAGGAGATTTTGGAGCACTTCATGCTTCCTTCCACAGACGAGCTTTATGGGGATGCTGACTTCATTTTCCAGCAGGTACACTGCCAAAAGCACCAAAACCTGGTTCGATGACCGTGGGATTACTGTGCTTGATTGGCCAGCAAACTCGCCTGACCTGAACTCCATACAGAATCTATGGAGCATTGCCAAGAGAAAGATGAGAGACATGAGACCGAACAATGCAGAAGAGTTGAAGGCCGCTATTGATGCATCCTGGTCTTCCATAACACCTCAGCAGTGCCACAGGCTGATAGCTTCCATGCCACACCGCATTGTGGCAGTAATTGCTGCAAAAGGGGCCCAAACCAAGTACTGAGTCCATTTGCGTGCTTATACTTTTCAGAGGTCCGATATTGTTCTATGGACACTCCTTGTTTTATTGATTGCATCGAATATTCTAATTTACTGAGATTGTGGATTTGGGGTTTTCATGAGCTGTAAGCCATAATCATTGCACTTATGACAAATCACGACTTGAACTATCTTGCTTTGCATGTAATGCTTCTATCTCATATATTAGTTTCCCCTTTTACGTTGCATTACTGAAATAAATGAACTTTTGCATGATATTTTAATTTTTCGAGTATCACCTGTATGTGTAGTATCTGTAGATTGCAAAGAGGTATTTATACCATTCCAATAAAATAGCTTTGTTTCATTGCCCTTTTACATACTTCACAACCGTCTCTTTTTAGATGGACCAATCCCTATTTTGGGTCCATTCTCTCTGCCCAAATGCCACCCTTTTCTAGGATCTCCATATTATTGGTATCTCTGAGTGTAAAAAAATGCAATTACATTTTATTTGCTAAATTGCTAATAGAAAGCATGGGTGTATAAACCAAAGGGGATGCCCCCCCCTCCCCCCCCTCCCCCCCCTCCCCCCCCCGCCTCCCAGAAAACCTGTTTTTACCATCGAAGGAATATAAGAAAGACAAAATATGTTAAAACATATATACTAATTGACTCACTAACAAGTATATAACATTTTGCCTGCAGGCAAGTGCATGCTTTCAAGTATGCTCCCTAAGTAGAGCTGGGATTGTTGTGAAAAGATGACTCCACAGATTTACTTTGGTTCGGATGTTGATGTCCATAAGTCACCTAAAACATCTCAAAACAGCAACACCCCCACCCACGCCCTTAAAATTAAAGTGTCCTTATTTGTCCATTTGAAACTTTGGAAGGTATGCTTTTTTTTTTTTTTTTTTTTTTTAATCATTAAGCATTAAATATAAATTAATTGGAAATTGATGTTAAAAACTAAAAGGATTTCTAATAAGTAAAATTATAAATATAGGCTAAACTTGAAAGGACTGTTCTGAATAAGACCAATGCTGCAGATGGGTAATATAATTGAGTTGCATTTGAATTCTAAAAATCAAAATGGAATTTAAAATTCTGATATTCTCTAAATCTCTAAATGTGAGATCCTTTAGAAAATCTGATGTCCATGGAAAAGTCTGCTTTCTACCAGACTTGTGCATTGCTGAATAAATCGATTTTACCATGAGTTTTTCAAAAAAGTATAGTTTGAGTGGTCTGAAATTCATCCATGTGTTTTTTTTTGAACAAATTTCAACCATGCAATCATTTCAGGAAAAACAATTCAAACAAATCAAAAGGGTTTGGTTCTGAAACTATTAGTATACCGCAAAATAGATGCACAATAATATTATGTATAACATTTGCAATTCACTGATTTATAGATCAAGTGAGAAGTACACAATAGAGGTGAAAAAGGAGAAGCAGTAAAAAAATATATCTATATTTAAATATAATGTATAAATAGAGATTTTGTTTATTTTACTTCTCCTTTTTTTCTTCTATTCGTCATGATCTGTAAATGAAATTAACCTTAAGTGGCTGTTCTAAACCGTCTATAAATGTTTTTTTCCATCAATAATCTCTTTTTTTTGGTGCCACGAATCATGAAACAAACTAAATTTTCATCCATTGTACTGTCAATTTGCTTTAATATACATCCATATGGTGCTTCCAAGTTACAGAATTTGAATGACCTGACGATCACCGAACACTCAATGAATTTCAGTTTGTTTGAAACCAAATACACATGTGTTACTTTCTATGACAACTATAAAAGTTTGCACACTTTTAAGTACATATACTTTGACCGAAATATATTTATTCATGGTATGATTTAAATATTTTAAGTAAGTATTTTTCACTTTAAACTGTAATTAATAAATATTCCAGAAAGCTGGCTTTTATTTGTTAATAAATGAAAATATACAAGAGGATTTATTAAAGGACCACTATAGGCACCCAGACCACTTCAGCTCAAATAAGTGGTCTAGGTGCCAGGTCCCCCTAATTTTAACCCTGCAGCTGAAAACAAAGCAGTTTCAGATAAACTGCTATGTTTACACTGCAAGGTTAATCCAGCCTCTAGTGGCTGTCTCCCTGACAGCCATTAGATGCCGCTTCCGCGATTTACACGCAAGTAAATCACACTTATTTGACGCTGGACATCCTCATTGACCTCCAGCGTCCAAAAAGTTCCCCATAGGAAAGCATTGAGTTCCTATGGGTGGGTTTGCTTGCGCGCATGCCTCTGGCCGCGCATGTGTAACCACATAGACTTGAATGCAAAGGGAGAGATAATATAAAAATGGCATTTGCCAGTACTGGTGATAACCTGAAAATCACATAAATTGAATTTAAGAAGTTGAAGGAAAACTTTAAATACATTATAACCATATGCTATAAACTCGCAAACAATAGCTTTGAGAACATTGTAATATGATTGGAAAAAATGCCAGTAATCAGGGGTTATGTTAATAATCCAGTAAATGATTGGTGTGTTAGGTGACCTACCACACCAATCAATTATTGGAATATTAAAATTAGGTCAAGTAGTTTATCTGCTATGATATTACTGCTATAATATTAGGTGTTAACAATAACTGATAAGAAATACATACCAAGAGGAAAACATGCACTTATGGACCATACAATATGTATTATTTAACTAAACTGAATTGAAAAAATAATACAAAACATTAATGGGGTACTTCAAGCAAGATAAAAACCCAAATGAATTGCATTATTTTAGCCTCTGCCAGCAAACACAAAATATAGATGGAACATACAGCAGACACACAGCTAAAATAAAATACATATGGAGAGTAGCACATGGAAGAAGGTATATAAGCACAGACACAAAAAGAGTACACCACAACACCAGCAGAATCTCCATCAGCTCTTCAGCTTATATGGAAGCAGTGATAGCATAGTTTGCTTGCCAATATATGCATTCCATGTTCTAACAGCAGATTAACCTGCATGTCACAAGTTTTGTATCTACTCTTTGGCGACAGCACTGACTATAGTATTCATCAGCCCAAAAATATAAACAAAACAAAAAAAAGTTAGCTGCACCCTTATCCAAATTCCTATGTGCATTTAAATAACAGAGGTTTCTAATACCACATCTACTACATACACATTAATAGCATTTGCAGTGGTAACAAAACATTCTTTATTTAAATGTGCATAGGAACTTTGCATAGTGCATTTGTAACATTGTATTTTTCTTTAACTACATTTATTTCTATAGTGTTAGATAAATTAGGATAAATGGTGACAAATTGTGTTAAGAATAGTAGCTAAATATGAGCTTAGATTAAAGAACCTCGTTGGTTTTCCATAAATAAATATTGGAAAACAAATAGGCCATAACTAATCAATAGCTGGGTCAGAGGCTTACACATTTCAGGTTCCAACACTCGCACTAATTCCAAAGTCCCAACAGAATATATGATCTAATGTGCAATGTGGTAATTTCCAGTGACAGAAATAAATTGACAAATTTATTGGAGGTTGGAATAAAAAGATTGTATAGACCTCAACTGACAGGTATTGATTTATTTTAAATTCAGAACAGCTTAAGAGAGTTTTCCATTCAATATAAACTAGGATTATTACCTGATCCATAGGGATTTTTTCCCCCTTAGGAAAGACGCACAATATTTGTTTATGTCTTTCTAATACTTCTTGTTTGTGAGTGAATTTATATTGTTTTTCATTCTATTAATATTTTTTTTAAACCAGTTTTTGTCTCATTCAGTTGGAACACAGCTTGTTCATAAAAGAACAGCAGTCTGATCTCCAAATTTCAGACCTGAACAAAAGGCATACTAAGAAACTTGTGCAGTTGTTTTATTATTTTTATGAGTGTCTAAATTCAATGAGGTCATATTATTAAGCGAAAAATTAGGCATAAGAATAAGATGAAATTACACTTTAGTCATATAAATTCAAAACATAATTTACGTTTATCCAAATTGTGGTTTGGCATCATAGACTCAATCTCTTGATAAAATATGCATGTTAAAATAACATACCAGTACACACATTCTAAAGAAATAAAGGGATGTGAAAAGGGCTTATTGAAACAGAAATATGTAAATATGAGCAGAGTATATGCAAAAAGTATTGGAGGTATTGGCACCAGACTGATGAATGTTTTCACTTACAATGTATATGTATTTTCCATATTTACTGGTATTAAAAACCATGGTATTGGGGGCGGAGTCTGACCGCCATGCCAAGCGGACGCACGGGGTCTGAGCTCCTGGCGGGTGAGAGAAACAGAGGGCACTAGTGGCGACTATACAGCCCAAATACACCCCAAAGTGTGATACCCACGTTGGGGGCGCACTGAGGTCTCAGGGGATACCCTTTGGGAGCCTGTCGGGGCATACTAAGCGACGGACAACCCGAGGCCTGCAGGAGCGGGAGCCGGAGAGAGGCGGCCGCTCTATCCGACACCGCATACACCAGCAACCACAGCTAACCTCCTAACCCCCCCCCTGGACCGGTGGGGGTCATCCCGGTCCCCGCACGACAAGCGGACGAACGCTGACAGCAAGCGAGCTGAACCACAGAAATAAATGGAAGAAGCGAGGGGCAGTCGGAGCGCATCCAAGATGGCCGCCCGACAACAGCCACTGAGAGAGACCAAGTGCAGCGGTCGGAAGCCTACCTCCCTAGAGGCCCTTGACCGACTCTGCTCGGCTTTTTATAAAATGATGAGCAGTCAAGGTATGCCCCACCGTCAAGCGGCCCAGACTGTAGCCTCGTGGATCCGCCCGACGACCCGCCGAAGCTACTATGATGTCCCACAGCAGATATTTCAGGCGGGCGTCAAACGGAGCAAACACGGACAAACACACAGGCGGGAAGCAGACCGCACCAACCCGAGCAGAAGGGCACAAACTATAGGGAAGACCAACAAGCGACATCACTCACCTCCCGGTGGCCTGAAACGAGTAGCAGGTGGACCAACCCGACCAGCCCACAAAACACAGACAGCAGGGGAGAAAAAAGCCGTGCAGCTGCGACACCCTGCAGGCCTAAACGGTCAACTTACAGACCTCAACCGACCACCAACAGGCCGACTCTCAATCCGGCAGGAAGAACCCCACAGAACGACGGCACACACCCAGACGGAACCCAGGGCTTGGTGTGGGGCACGGAACCAGCGAGAGGCCATAGCCACACATCTGGACACCTATGCTCAAGTTCTTCCCCGGCTAAACACAGGGCAAGGAGAACTTGCACAACCACAGGTTGCTGAGCCTCCGGTGAGGGGCATTGGCTGAGCAGACGGCACGACAGGAGTTTCTGCCCCAGCCATACCTAACTCTTTGAACTGCCAATCTATGTGATCTTACTGCTTTTATGACCTACTCCCTTATGTATCTCATGTACAACTCGACCGCACTTAGACTCAGAGCACAACATGCCTGACTACACTCTAGGAACCACACACGCTGCACCAGTCATAGTCATACATAATTACTAACACGACCCACCACAGCGACACGACGGCTTTGACACCCCAATCAACACACATAACTGTAAGACATAGCGACACTGCGTACCTCTCCCAGACACATGAAACGGCTATTAAGCGACATATCCCTCCTCCATAACAAAGTCAGTTGACAAACCTAATGACCACACTAACCTACACACTGACTATCAACACTATCTTGTTCATCGTCTTTTACTAAAACTATAAAATGTGCATTGTATATCATGCCTTAACACTGTTCTAATATGTCACTCAGAACGCTGACAATTGTTGTTGGTGCGCTGTGAGCAATTGTACCGTATTACCTTTGCACCAACTCTTGGTTGTCTATCAAACTTGTTTATTTTTATTTTTCTTGTTTCAACGCACTAGGCACTAAACTGAGGAAGCCAGGCACAAAGCCATTTGTCCTCGACTCAATTCTATAATGCAATGTTTTAACATGACCTTTTACCCCTACCTTTTCCTACACCACGCTATCAATCGGTGGGCAAAGCAATTGTTTCTTCTAGGTGGTTAGGAAGTTTACGATGTAAACCGGTTTGTTATTTCGCTTTAAAAAAAAAAAAAAAAGTGCAATGTTTCTGATGCCATGTAAACATATGTGAATGCCAATCGATCTGCACCAGCTATTGTGGCAGTGCAAATTGCATGTTTTATCTCTGCACGATCAAAATAAAGAATTTAAAAAAAAAAAAAAAAAAAAAACCATGGTATTAAACCGATCTCAAGTTTCTTCATTACATTGCTGCCTTACAGACCAGTGGCAGAACTAATATAGTAAGGGCCTTGGTGAAAGAAAAGGTTTTTGGCTCCCCTCTAGTGCAAAGGTGGCCAAAAGGTAAATTGCTGTCTGCTGAACAAGTCCCACATTGCTATAGCAGATCTGTCATTTCGCACCATATGTGGCTTCTTCAAATGGAGTAAAAAAGTTTTTACTCCATTTGAAGAAGCCACATATGGTGAAACGCGTTATGGTTTTAAAGTGTGTATTTTAGCAATAAAATTATTTTGGTTACCTAAGCTGTACCAATTCTCTTTTTATTGTAAATTTATATGAAATTCTTTATTTTAATTTTGTATTCTTTCTGGCAATTTTAACTGTTCCTGTATCGAGGTAGGGATTATCAATAGAGCAGTAATTTCTGTTCTATACTTGTGAGTATAACTTTATCTATTTTATATCTAATTTTTATCATATTGAGAGCATTATTGTTGTCTTTTTATCATTATTCGGAGCCCCGGATACCCAGACTGTATTGATGGATGCACCACTCCTGCATATCCTTTAAGCAGGGATTATACCTCTATATGCCCTTCACTCCAGAGCTGGTTATAGTTCTTGTAAATGTGAGTGTACTACCTATTTTTCTTATTTATTTTATCCCCGAATCTTGGCTTATTGCACTATTAGTTGTTGTATCTCCCTTTTGTCTCTCCACATATATGGATATTGTAACCATCCAGACGGATCAACTCCTGAGGATTGCACCCCCACCCTAACCAGTTACAGTATATACTCGAGTATAAGCCGAGTTTTTCAGCACATTTTTTGTGCTGAAAAACCCCAACTCGGCTTATACTCGAGTCAGTGTCTGTATTATGGCAATTTGCATTGCCATAATACAGACAGGGGGGAGAGGGGGGCTGTCAGAGCTGTAACTTACCTTCACAGCAGCTCCTGTCAGCTCTCTCCTCCTCTGCGCCGTCCGTTCAGCACCTCGGTCAGCTCCCAGTGTAAGTCTCGCGAGAGCCGCGGCTCTCGCGAGACTTACACTGGGAGCTGACCGAGGTGCTGAACGGACGGCGCAGAGGAGGAGAGAGCTGACAGGAGCTGCTGTGAAGGTAAGTTACAGCTCTGACAGCCCCCCTCTCCCCCCCACTGAACTACCAATGACACTGGACCACCAGGGAAGGAGAGCCCCCCTCCCTGCCATGTATCAAGCAGGGAGGGGGACGAAAAAAAATATAATAATAATAAAATAAAAAATTATATTTTAAAAATAATATTTTAAATATATTTTAAAAAGAATAATAATAAATTATAATAAATAATAATAAAATAAATAAAAATAATAAAAAAATTAATCTAACAAAAAAAATATTACCATTATAATAATTAAAAAAATAATAAAAATGCCCACCCCCCACCAAGGCTCTGCAACACACTGCACACACACACACACACACATACACACTGCACACACACTGCACTCACACACACTGCACTCATACACACTGCACTCATACACACACACTGCACTCATAAACACTGCACTCACACACACTCACTGCACTCACACACACTCACTGCACTCACACACACACACACACACTGCACTCACACACACACACTGCACGCACTCACACACACTGCACTCATACACTGCACTCATACACACTGCACTCATACACACACACTGCACTCATACACACTGCACTCATACACACACTGCACTCATACACACTGCACGCACTCACACACACTGCACTCATACACACTGTACTCATACACACACACTGCACTCACACACACTGCACTCACACACACACACTGCATTCATTATATACACACACTGTAAATAAATATTCAATTAATATAATTTTTTTAGGATCTAATTTTATTTAGAAATTTACCAGTAGCTGCTGCATTTCCCACCCTAGTCTTATACTCGAGTCAATAAGTTTTCCCAGTTTTTTGGGGTAAAATTAGGGGCCTCGGCTTATATTCGTGTCGGCTTATACTCGAGTATAAACGGTATATTAGTGAGACTTTATTTTTGACTACCTATTTGAGTGGACTATACTTTTATTATTGGTACTCCATTTTTATTACTACTACTTATTTTATTGGCACAGCCTTACCTATCTTTGTACTACTTCCTGTTAACATACCTTTTCTGTGCAAAAGGTTGGCTTCCCAAGGTCTTGCTGATAGGAGTGTGTGGCTAGCTTGAGCTACGACTCTCCATGCTCTCCCCCTTCCTATAGTGGTTCTTCCTCCTTCTCCTCTCTCATGTGTGGTGCTTTATCTGTGGCTGGGAGGAAGTGACCAGCTTACCAGAGCTGCCAAGGGCCACAGTGCATGACCAAGCTCCTCTTCAGCAATGCACATCAGGTGGCCCAAAGTGCATGGGTCATTCAATGGGCCCCCCATACATATAATATGTATGGGAGCAGAGAGGGTGAAATCAGCCTTGGTCTCAAATGTGTCTCAACTCAAAAAGCTTTTGCCCTTAAGGAGTAAGACACTGCCAATCTATTTGTAACATTTGAACCAAAATTTGTGATTTTGAGAAAAAATGAAGGTTATTGGGAAGGATATGTTTTCCAACTCATTTAAAGATAAATCTAAATAAAATTTTTGAAGTTGCTTTGATGTAAAAATATTACTTAATGTTTCTAGAATACAGTAGATATGTGTATATTTCTTAAATTATTTAATCATAAAATATTTACAATGCTCTGATCAAGTATAAGCAAAGTGCTTAATAATCAGTGGGTACTCGAGCTGCAATGGAGACTTCATAAAATCTAGATGTAATTTAAATTATTTACATGTTTATTATTGCTACCATTAAGTTCAGTGTCAGTCACCTTTTTTTAAAATATATTTATTTATAATGTAATGGTATTGCTAACAATAGGCTTTTTTTGTAAGCAAAAGCACAAACCACAAATAAAATAAGCTTTGAATAATCTGATTTCACTTGAATAGTATGATTTCACTCAGCACTTATCTTTTTAAATATGCTGCAAATATAATTATATATTTGGATTTTTTATCTAGGTATTGAATTTTTTTTATATTATAATTTTTTTCAAATTGGTTTATGTTATTATCATAATAGTATCATTATAAATTATGCATGGTATATATGATAGTGCATTGACATGTAAGCTCTAAATACCTCGATGTGCATCTGCGATCTGCATTTATGTAGAACTAAATGCTTAGTTAAAGTATTGCATATTATTTATAACATGTTCAGTAAAAGTGTGCATATATTGTATGTCATTAAATAGATTTAACTTATATTGCATGTTACTTAACCCTTTAAGGACACAACTTCTGGAATAAAAGGGAATCATGACGGAATATTTCCGGGGTTAATAGTGATGTTTCTGCTGTTTTCCAGATGTTAGGGCATACTATGCCATTCTACAAACAGAGGGTTTTAACAATTTTAGGGTGGCATAACACACCCTGACAATTTGGATTTCTTTGCAGTCTCTATACTTATCCTCCTAACCAGGTTTGATTGGGAGGGACTGCATGACAACCCAGGCAGTCCCCCTGCAGCCAAGTCCCCCTAACATTCTAAATGGGGGGTATCTGGGTGGTCCCCGTTCTGGAGGCAAATGAATTCACTTCGTGGGAGCACTCCCGAATGGGGAGCAGGCAAAAGATACAAGCAGGTGGGGAAATACACATAATATCAGGCAGGCAATTCACAGACTGGCATCGGTCCCGCCAGAACCAACTTGGAAAGAATTACAGTAATCCATGCGAGAGATTACCAGAGCATGAACACGCTCCATGGCAGCACCTTGCGTGAGAAAGGGGCGGATGCGGGTGATGTTTTTAAGGTGGAATCGACAGGTTTTAGCAACATACTGGAAATGTGGTGCAAAGGTGAGGCCAGGATCAAAGATAAAACCAAGACCATCAAGTTGCAGGGAAAGCATCCAGAAATGCTACCTCTGCTTAAGGCTGTTAATGCAGGATTTGGTGCGGTGAGTCCTTGGGGTAGGTTTTGAAATGCTGTATGGGGTCCAGGCAATAAGAGAGAATCTAAGGTTAGATAAGATAGACTGTGAGTGGGGAAGCATTGAGGTGTTACAAAGAAATCAAGTAAAAAAGCAGATGAGAAAGAATTTAAATTTAAGGATATGAGGGAATGGCAGAGATCAGTTAATAGCAATAGTCATCAATTAAGCAGTAATACTGGAGGGGATGGAGATAGATTGGAATACATTTGAAAAACGAAATAGGAAAAAATAAGTGGCCCAGGTATTCTTAAATAGATTATCCAGAAATGCCACCTCTGCTTAAGGCTGTTCTTGCAGGGTTTGGAGCTGTGAGTCCTGGGGGTAGGTTTTAAAATGCTGTATGGGGCCCAGGCTCTGCTTAAGGTTGTTCCTGCAGGGTTTGGTGCTGTAAGTCCTGTGGTATATATATATATATATATATATATATATATATATATATATATAACATAATATAAAGAGGCTTAGAATGCTTTCATTTATGTTATTCTGGGAGTATTAAATATCTTTGATATTAATTCTTCTTATTTTTTCATCTGATGTACTAGTGCTCCATCAGCCACACCATGGGTTATCATCACTTAGTGACAGCTTGACTTGGCTGTAACTGATTGTATTCAGTAAAATCATGACCATGAGGTACAAGGTTACTTTCATTAAAACATATGTCAGTGCACCTCCATCTAGCCTGTAGTTTTTGCTCTATTTCTGTGTTGTGTTCTGACTGAGTTTATTTATCTGATTGATAACTTTCTTATATGAAGTTATGCAACTTATAAACTCTTGGTCTGCTGGTTTCTTTGTCTTTTCTAAAGCAATCACCAAAAATCCATATATATAAACCAACAGTTGTATAGTGAATGCTAAAAGTTAACTAATACAAACCAATCACAGATTGCACATACGTAGTTAGTAGATTGTATTTAATGAATATATGAGGAAGCACCAAATAACAGGTAATCATGTAAAGGTTATTAATAAGAAATATGCAGCATTTTGAAAACAGAGAGATGTGTATACTGTAAATTCATTAAGATTATGGGGTTACAATTAGCAAAGCATAACAGGCTTATTGCTAGACCTGTTCATTCAATTTGAACAAAATTATAATTGTCCTCAGAGACAAGATTTTCTGAACATGTTTTGATGAAGACTGCTGGGATGATGACATCATTTTATAGTCCTCTGAATTTGTGTCCAAATGGCTAATTCCCTAGACCAAACTTAGCTCTGAACGGTGAATTAACTGGATCGAATTTGTTGCATAATTATGATGTAGATGATTATTCTAATAAGGGAATTTATCATCTGCGAATCATAAGGAATTCCTTTATGACATGGGCAAATAGAAATTAGGAACTGCCTATGTATACTAACCTCTCCCACTCCACGTTGCCCTGTTGTTGTTCTAGTAGCCCAAGAGTGTGTTCCTTGTGTGTATGGTCTCCCCTATGAACCTCAAGCAGTGTCCTGATCTCTGTAATCCTTTGACCTTGACTTGTTTAATCATTTATCCATATCTCTCCTGTCCTTAACCTCAGCATGCTCTCTGACATTTCTACCATTAGTCTGGCCACTCTAAAGACCAGTACATGGAAAGTCTATTTGTTGTGTTATAGATCTGTACGTTTAGATTCCACACCAATCATGACACGGGTGACAAAACTCAGCCCACAAAACTCTAACATACATTAAATTATATAATTCATACATGTTAGTAAGTGCTAAAATCAGTTTTTGTCATTGATGTCAGGGTTCTCAGATGTGGTCACCCAACAGGGGATTTAAACCTGGAAACTTTGCAGTCCTGGGACTGCATTATACATTTGGGCCACAGCAGTTTTGTTTAGTTTCAAGCTATTCCAGTCCTGTTCATCCTGGCTTGTCTGCAGCACTGGGGGCTGGACTTTGTCAAATGCTGTGCTTTACCTGACCCTGATCGGTCATCAGCAGGGTAAATAGCCTCGCCCTGTGAACTTTATCAAGTCTTTGATCCTGTTGTGTGTGTTACGTTCCTGTGGTCCAGTCTATTGATCCTCAACTCTATATTGACCCCGGCTTCTGACATCATTTTCTATGACCTCTGGCATCCCTTGACTTAGGCTACTCTTCATTGATCCTGACCTCTGGCATCCTTTGACTTTGGCTATCCCTTGACTATCCTGCTGTTTGTGCCCTTGCCTGTACCGCGACTTGGAACTTTATCTTGCTCAGTCCCTGTGCACAGATTCACAGTCCAGGTGGTTTATCTGGTCATCTTGGACTGTGTCTATTTGCAAGGGTAAGCAACATATCTGCACTACAGACTCCAGCTTAGGTAAGATCCTGTTTGTGTCAGTGTGTAACACCGAGTGCTTGTGTCAGTGGGTGGGTGAAATTGAGAGCTTGTGTCAGTGAGCATGCATGACAGTGAGTGCTTGTGTCAGTGACACTAAGTGCCAGTGTCAACATGTGTGTGACAGAGAGTGTGTCTGACACTGAAAGATTGGTTCACTGTGTGTGTGACACTGAGTGCTTGTGTCAATGTGTGTGTGCCAGTGGATGCTTGTCAGTGTGTGTGACAGTAAGTGTGTGTGTTATTGAGTGTTTGTGACATTGAATGCTTTTGTCAGTGAGTGTGTATTACACTGAGTAACTGTGTCTGTCTGTGTGTGTGACTGAGTGAATGTGTCAGTGTGCGTGATACTGAGTGCTAGTTTCAGTCTGTGTGTGCCAGTGAGTGCTTGTGTCAGGATGTGCGCCAGTGAGTGCCTGTTTCACTGTGTACTACAGTGAGTTATGTGTCAATATTTGTATCAGTGATTGTAAGCGTGTCTGTTGTCATTATGACAAACATGCAACACCACAAGCAGTTTCCCCTATGTTCCTCAAGCAGTGTCCCCACACGTGCCACAACAGACATGCTCACAATCTGTGTCCCTACACACAGTATACTTAAAGCAGCCTCCATACACATGCCACAGGTAAACTACCCATCATATACAACACCACAAACAGCATATATTACACCCTCTCCTAGCCTGGTATTAACCTACATATGAAAGACACTACAAGTCTGTAATATTGAGGGAAAAAGCTAAATAGAAAGTACTATTGGTGCTATTTCTGATTCTGCACAGTTTTCATCACCTACCACAAGCAATAAATCCTCCATTACTACCATCCTTATGTAGAAAGGGGGGGATGTTGAGGATAGTTCAAGTAGGCAAAGGAAAACAAATGGAGGAAAGTTAGCGCCACAAAATAAGAAAAATTAAATAATAGACTAGTTTAAAAAAAATATATAATAAAATGGATAAATACACAATATGTAAAAGTCCAAGATAGACTGGAAAGAATCTATGTATAGTAGATGGGGTAGGCATGTCCAAAGTGAAACCTGTATATAGGAAGGTGGACACAGTCTTGGTGGTACGAGTATTTCTCAATGTGACATAGGTTAATCCTTGAAGTTCATAGGAAATAGATAAAAGATAACAACTAATGATGCAGTATGCCCTAGGTAGGGGCTGGATACAGTATAGAAGATCTATATGGTTCTACTCACGTAGATATCTACTTAGCTCTAGTATGGATGGTACAATCCCACTTATGGGATACATGAAGTATTGTAGTCTTGCTGTAGGGACCATATGAAAATATAAAAGAAACAGCAATAATGCTTACAGTATAAAAAACAGAGGTGTAATAATAAAATACCAAGCGGTTACTCCCATTTTATTGAGCAGGCTAACTGCTCAATGAATACCGCTTCAGTGGCATAATCTCCACCTAGGATTCTTTGAAGTAATATCCTCACAGGAAATTTAAAAGGATCTAGTAGCAGGTAAAATGGATGGTGAAAATAACAATAAAAAGAAATAAAATAAAATAAAATAAAAAAATGATATGCTATAAAAAAGTAAAATGGCTACCTCGCAA
Source organism: Pelobates fuscus (assembly GCF_036172605.1). Lineage (NCBI taxonomy): Eukaryota > Metazoa > Chordata > Amphibia > Anura > Pelobatidae > Pelobates > Pelobates fuscus. The sequence continues at coordinate 110,498,648 of NC_086317.1, read as the reverse complement.
ACAGAAAGTGGCCAAAATACCTTTATTAAAAAATACTGTTATATTAAAATACCACAACGCGTTATATACCATAATATTGTATAAAAACTAGGCTTATTTGTGGATACAATGTAAGAAAATATAAAAAATTGTGGTCAGTGGCCATATTTAAATATGGGTCGCACCATGTGACCTATCACAATAGCTTATGGGGCCAGTAGTTGTTGAGTCTGCATCCTTAATATTGTGTGGCAAAATTGCAACGTGGGAGGCGAGTCCCCACTAACGTGTTTAGCACGTGACCCATCCCTCAACGGTCGTGTCCTAATGGCGATTAGGCGTGTCCTAGTGATGTCCTGGGGGCGGTCATGTTACTATGACATGGGTAGCAGCTAAAGGGATAAAGAGGGCGGGCATGGCCACCTGACACTACAGGGGGCATGGGAGAGGGAGGGGTAAAACATTGGGAAAATGCAAGTGAATTAAAATCGGCATATATTTAAAAAGAGGGCAGATATTATACTATGCCTTATAATAAATGGTAGTATAAGGAAAATATATATATATATATATATATATATATATATATACACACACTAAAATATAGGAAAACATGGGATAAGAAGTATAAGAAATATATGCATTGTGCACTTTGAAACATAATACAAATAAAGTCAATGCAATTATACCTATACAACAATATATGAGTGCACCCAAGAGAGTATGTATAGGGCTTATATAATTAAGAATAGAGATCTCAATTAAAGGAAGCGATAAGTTAAATATAACAGTTCAGAGTATGATATACAAAGTATTGATACAGCTAGTATCCGATAAAACTAGTAAAAAAATATAAAAAATTAAACAGGTCAAAATCTACATTTAAACCATCAGGGGCAAGAGTTTTTAAAAGGAACACCCAATAAATTTATTTTTGTTCTAATAATGTTTTTAAGGTCACCACCTCTCCAAGGCAATTTGCACCTTGTTTTTGGATATAAAAAGCACCTAAACACTAAAAATAACTATTTGTTAAAATAATCTTAGTACCTTCAATAATGTGGATTTGTTTTTCTGGAATTTTTTTGTCTGTCTTTAGTCTATTTAAAACTGCTTCACATCCTTTTTCGTGGGGAATTATGGTGTAAGGATTGGATATCGCAGGTCAGTAAAATAAAGTCTGGGTGCCATTTAAAAAATTTTAAACGTAGTAATGACATTGAGTCTTTAAGTATTAAGAGTGAAAAAGGAAGAGCAGTAAAACATATATACAGTGAGGGAAAAACATATTTTATCTCCTACTGATATTAAACGTTTGTCCACAGACAAAGATGATTAGTCTATAATTTTAATTGTAGGTGTATTTTCTGAGAGACAGAATAACAATAAACAAAATCCAGAAAAAAGCATGTCAAAAAAGTTATAAATTAATTTGCATGTCAATGAGGGAAAAAGGTATTTAATTCCCTATCAATCAGCAAGATTTCTGGCTCCCAAAAGCAATCTGATTCCAAACTCTCCATAGCCAAGACCAAAGAGCTGTCACAGACAAGATTGTAGATCTACACAAGGCTGGAATGGGCTACAAGACAATCGCCAAACAGCTTGGTGAGAAGGTGACAGTTGGTGCGATTATTCGCAAATGGAAGAAACACAAAATAACTGTCAGTCTCCCTCGGTCTGGTGCTCCATGCAAGATCTTACCTCGAGGATTTTCAATTATCATGAGAACAGTGAGGTTCGGCCCAGAACTACACAGGAGGATCTTATTACTGATCTAAAGGCAGCTGGGACAATTGTCACCAAGAAAACAATTGTTAACACACTACGCTGTGAAGGACTGAAATTCTCCAGCACCCGCAAGGTCCTCCTGCTCAAGAAACCACAGGTACACACCCGTCTGAAGTTTGGCAATGAACATTTAAATGATTCAGAGGAGAACAGGGTGAAAGTGTTGTGGTCAGATGAGACCAAAATTTAGGTCTTTGGCATCAACTCAACTCGCCATGTTTGGAGGAGGAGGAATGCTTAAAACATCATCCCCACCGTCAAACATGGAGATGGAAACATTATGCTTTGGGGGTGTTTTTTCTGCTAAGGGGACAGGACAAGCTCATCGCATCAAAGGGACAATGGACGGGGCCATGTACTGTCAAATTTTGGGTGAGAACCTCCTTCCCTCAGCCAGGGCATTGAAAATGGGTCGTGGATGGGTATTCCAGTATGACAATGACCCAAAACACACAGCCAAGGCAACAAAGGAGTGGCTCAAGAAGAACGACATTAAGGTCCTGGAGTGGCCTAGCCAGTCTCCACACCTTAATCCCATAGAAAATCTGTGGAGGGAGTTGAAGGTTCGAGCTGCCAAACGTCAGCCTCGAAACTTTAATGACTTGGAGAGGATCTGCAAAGAGGAGTGGGACAAAATCCCTCCTGAGATGTGTGCAAACCTGGTGGTCAACTACAAGAAACATCTGACCTCTATGATTGCCAGCAAAGGTTTTACCACCAAGTACTAAGTAGAAGGGATCACCTATTAACATGCAAATCAATTTCTAACTGTTTTGACGTGCGTTTTTCTGGATTTTTAATTTTTTTTGGTTATTCTGTCTCTTACTTTTAAAATACACCTGCCATTAAAATGATAGACTGATCATTTATTTGTCAGTGGGCAAACATTAAAAATCAGCAGGTGATCAAATACTTTTTTCCCGGGGTGGGGCATGACAGTCATGTTGCCCAGACGTGTTTCTGAAGAGCTTTCCAAGACTTGCTGCACTACTTGTGATTTTAAGCTGTTCCAGATATGCTCTACAAGCATGCTTCATATTGTCTATTATACACAATATCAGACCGACCTGTGAATATTACCAGCGGTCGTCAGAAGCATCTTGGGTGACAAGGTCCAGCGAGGCCTACTGAGCACCGAGGCAGGGAGAGGCGACCAATCTCTTAGACTGAAGCCGTCAAAGCCGAACCTGCCACACAACTACCCACCCCTTTGGACCTATGGGAGTGATCCCTGTCAACACCCAGACCACTTACAAGCTTCATCACAGAGTCGTGACAGTCTCGCAAAAGTCAGCAAGACTGACAGAAGTGCATCCAAGATGGCATATACCATGAGTACTCATGCTTCTGGTGGGGAGCAACCAACTATGCTTCAATGCTTGGAAGCCCTCATCAATGCTTTCTGGAGAAAGCTGTGAGATAAGGCAGCAATACCTGAAAACATGGATGCTCCCTCTCAGCCATCCCTCTACATTCCGAGCCACCCCACGATGCCCATCAAAGGCTATATTCGTATCCCAAAATGGCCGCCGCCATGTGTTCGTGCATACGAATGCAGACCACCCAGTCGACCGCTTAGAATGTTAGGGTGTTCATGGTTTTTAGAGGTGTTTAGAAGGTCAATGAGGTTAACTAGTGCCACGCTCCAGGTTTGAGTGGTCGGTCGTTTGGTAGATCTTTCAGTATTCGAACGGCCAATAATAAAATACAGTAGATTTTATTAAATTTCAACGGTTAGACAAACAAAATGTCTTAACTTTAAAATTTAAAAACAGAGGGTCTGTCACACGCCATATGAAGACTATACCCAAGTCTGCTTTTTCCTGTTTTACCATTTTCTTTAATGTACCTACTTCGGTTTACTCCTTTTTATTTGCACCAGCACACTCCAGATGAATATTACTCAGCTACTACTTATGTAGGAAATCTGTGATATGTTATGCATATATCTCTATAGCTGTCTATGGTGGTTTCCTAAGCGATTCTATTACTTTTACCATGTCTATCCCCACCAGATGTTTCCTTATGTTAGTAATAAGTAATAGACATGCATGCTTAGCCTGATCATTTTCATTCTCATGTCTAGAAAATGTATATTTGTGCAAGATCCTATTATAGTATACATATAGACAATTTAAAAATATGCATGATTCTCTGAATACCAGCAAGCCTGTAATTTTATGCACAACCAAAATAAAGAATTAAAACTATTATATTATAATTATATTTATAAATTAACTGCAGTTTATTAGTTAAATTGCTTTGTTTATGGATCCCTTCTCACACCCCCATGCATTTGACTTACACAGCTTTCCTAAACACTTCCTGAAAAGTGAGATCTACTTGATACTACAATACCTCAAACTCAATGTCATACACAGTGGTCAATAGCTATGGTCTTCACGAGAACCTCTTACAATAACAATTCCTTATATATGTGTTTAATATCATAGAATCCAATGCTTTTAGTCCAGTAGTGAAGAGATTTTAACTTTTTACTTAACCCTTTCCAATACTCTACTGCAACTGCACATAAACACTAATGTAACCAAAGGTCATTAATGATTTTCTTTACTCCAAAGAATACTATAATCCTTGAGTACCATCAACCTGATTGAGAAAGACTATTCCTTACATTCACAGGAATGCAACATATATTCTAAGATTGACAGATTCCTAATCCCCCCCGCAAAGGCTAGAAAACTTGTCTGACCATGCACCAATAAGTCTTTCTTTAATTGAAAACTTTTCCTCTAAAGAACCAGGTACATGGCACGTAAATTAAAGTTTACTGTTTAAACATGAAATTGCTTTTATTTTGAGCAAAATGATGATAATCCATCCAGCGATAATATGCAAATTTTGCTAGCACACAAAGGCTGTATTCAAGATTAATTCATAAAATATGCCAGCCATGAAAGACATTGGCCAATCAATGATTATCTGAGCTCTCTGCAGAATCAAAGTGTCTAAATATTGTTAAAAAAGCTACTCCATCTAAAAAAACAAAACAAAAAAAAAACAGCCCAAAATCAATGACACTAAATACGCTCTTTATAGTTTACAGATAGTATGTAATACCTTCTTATGCCACATACTTTAATATATATTTTAAGCTCAGGTCAATAAAGTTGGAGCAATCTTAGCAGCTCAACTTAAACAAAATAAACTCTGGGGTGAAGTAACTTAGCAGATGAAGAGGATGGTCGCTTAAAGGACCACTATAGTGCCAGAAAAACAAACTTGTTTTCTTGGCACTATATGGTCATTAGCTCCCCCCCACCCTCAGGGTCCCACTCCTGCCGGGCTGAAGGGGGGAGAAGGGGTTAATCACTTACCTTTCTCCAGCGCCAGGCTCCCTCTGTGCTGCTGAAATCTCCTCCCACTTCTGACGTCAGCGCTGAATGCGCATGTGTGTCAAGAGCCGCGTGCGCATTCAATCAGTCCGTAGGAAAGCATTTCTCAATGCTTTGCTATGGACGACAGTGTCTTCTCACGGTGATTTTCACAGTGAGAAGTGTGGAAGCACCTCTAGCGGCTGTCAATGAGACAGCCACTAGAGGCTGGATTAACCCTAATGTAAACATAGCAGTTTCTCTGAAACTGCTATGTTTACAGCTGCAGAAACAGCTCTTCAATCAAATCTTAAACAGACCCCCAGACGGGCAATTGAAATGTGATTGGGCACAGATAAATTTGCCACAGATAAACCAAGGGACTTAATATGTAGGACTTAATATGTAGGCTCCACCACTACATTACCACTACATTTTAAAAACTAACTAGACTTCAAACTGGCAAGTTGCTTAAAGGTCAGACTGTACTTATATTTCCATATATTTCACAAGCTGCCTTACACGCACACAAGGCATTAAAATCTTTCACAAAGGCCCTAAATGACCAGGGCAGCTGGAACAACTCTTCTGCTCTTTCCATGACTCATGAATGGAAATTCTTCTCTAGTTCATTACCTGCTGAAGTTCTAGCCTTCCAGAAAATGCTGACTGGACAGGCCTCTACATTACCTCCCTTAATGTTCTTCCACAACAAACAAAATGGCAACAATCAATGTAAAAAAAAAAACAGCGCTTACACCCGACTCTCATCATTCGCTACAGTCCAGAGAGAGGGAGATTATGATGGTGAAAGAACTTCTATATCCTTTATATTATGCTCTCCAAGACTCCATCTTAATGAGTTACAACAGCCCAACCATGCTAATGTTGGTTTTAGATTTCTCCTTTTTGACTTTCCCAATTCACCTTTAGCCTTTTCTTTTTGTATACATAGCATCATCCACACACCTAACAAAAGAGGGTGCTTTGCTCCTGTCATTTTTAGTGCATAGAGTGCCCACCTATGTGTGAACGATCTTTTCTATATGGCTTATGTTTTTGTTTATTGTTTATAATTTATACTGCTTATCGGAATTGTTCTTACTAATGCTCACATATAAATATGTGTCATGTTATTGATCCAAGCCAAGTCTGACACCAATACCTTACTAGCTACTACATGCCTCCTGAGAGGTGCCACTTCCTAACTTGCGGGCATACGACAGTCCTTGAAAAGTTTTGCACTATTTTCCTAATAAATACATTTAATCATACAGTTCATGAGACTAGAGATCTCCTGAAGACTTCCTTATCAGCTGATACATTTAGAGATGCACTTAAGACCTTTCCCCAAGAGAAAAGCCTGGGCCCTGATGGTCTGACAATAAGTTACTACAAGTCCTTTGAAACACATTTGTCTGTCCATCTTCTGGCAGCACTTAACTCTCTGATGCCTGATTCACATCTACCATCACCTATGTTGAAAGCCTCTATACTGGTTATACCTAAACCAGAGACATACCTTTCTGCCTGTGGTAGCTAAAGATGAACTGTTGTACGTGCCAGGCAGTGGAGGGGTCTGCGAACACATTTGGTGGCACTGCAGAAGTTTACGCCCCTTTTGGGATCAAGTAATAAAAGTTATTAGACTGATTTTGCCAAGAGTTAATATACTTCTGCAACTCAGGTTTTACTGGGCTGGTCCAATTCCCTTCCCAATTTGCAGCACCAGACATTGATGTGGCTAATGCTTTCTAAGGCTAATGTGCTCATTCCAGCATATTGAAAGCATTGGATGAACATGGCTGAAAAGTGTGATCAAGGTTGAGGACACTAGACACATGGAGGAAATGCATTGGTCAGCTAGGGGTCACCAGCAAAAATATCTAAAGGTCTGGTTCCCTTGCTTGTTGCATTGGTCCTCCTTTTTGAACAGTACCTGCCCCTAGACTATGTGGTGTTCTCTTCAGACAGACAGAATGAGTTTCTGACTACAAAGAGGTGTTGTGAGGATCACTATAATAATGTTGAATTTTTTTTTCCACCCTTACCTGGACAGTTCAGTCCTCATCATGGAGAAACATTTACTTCTCCCATCACTCTTTGTAACATCACTATGCTCTGGAAACCTATACCTAATTTATCAAAGCTACCGCTTCGCCTTATCACTTTTAACTAATGACACCATTTTGTTTGTTTTTGTGATTGTTCTTTATATTTGTTTGTTTTTTCATTTTTTTTTAAGTCTAGACAAACCATTAACATCTTTGTTACTGATTTCTAATGCTCTTCTTGTGAAAGATGACCTCTGTACTGTAAACCAGATAAACTCTTACACATATCAAGGACACTTGCATCCCAAGTCTTTTGCTGGTACTGGATGTGGAGAAAGCCTTTGGTCGCCTAAGCTGGACCTACATGCGAGCATTGTTGCAGCTCTTTGGCTTCTACGAGTCAGTTATCATGGTTATGACACTTTAATTGGGTCTATGAGCTTGGGTGTTCATCCAGTCCTTTTTAAAATAAAAAGCAGCACAAGACAACGGTGCACCCATCTCCCTTGTTATGTGTACTATCATAGGAACCTCTAGTTGTGAGGATATGGAAAAGCTTGAAGCTACAGGGGGTAAAGATCAATGGAACAGTATCGTTTTTTAGCTTGTTTGTTTATGACATTATTAAGGTTGTCTACACCTTTTGTTTCCCTGCCCAAGTTGCGAGCCAACTTCAGTACGGTATAATACTATAAGTTAAATACTAAAATAGCCCTTTAATCAATTTTTCAACTTCAAAGGTAGCAATACTCCAAATTTGTTTTTCCTATGAATGGGTGGTTGATTATATCAAGTATCTATCAATAGCCAGTGGTGAGAGCACACAGAATAAATTATTAATACATTTACCACAGATTACAAATAAATGATATGACCTGATAATGTCATCATTTTGGCCCAGGAAGAATTTATGCTTGTGCTCCCTGGTGTTATAAACCACACAGTATACAATCTCCTTAGCAGCTGTGTGAATCAATTATCTAGCTATTAAAATGCCAAAAATAGTGTAATTGATTTTGAAATTTGCACCACTGATCCCTTCTCTTAGATCGGAAATGCAGCCATGGATGAAACTTTGGAACCTTAGGCTCTCATGGGCTGGACCCTACCATTAGGTATTGGATAAAGGTGCAAGCTGATCCTACCAGCCACACTGTGGCATACATTATATATTCCACAGGTTTGGCCTTCATCTCTGCTCATTTCTCTGCAGTGGACTCCTGCATTATGCATGATTTTATAGCACCCAACGAATTATCTCTAACTACCCAAGTTTGACCTATCTATGGTACGGTTATGACATTTAGCCTAATACTTACCTTTCATCCAGACCAGTTACTCGTACTAAGCATGCTATTATTATTTGCTGTTGCCTACTCATACTTACCCATATTCTAGCATAACTTGTTTTCTCATGTCTATTATTATGAAAAACGGTGCAGTACTATCTTATATCATGCTATTATGGCTTTGACCTGCTTGTTCTTGCTATTGTGGCATTACAGACCTGATTGTAATTTTTTTTGCACATAAAAAATAAAGAATGTTTTTTTTTTTTATGGTACTTTTACCCAAATAGATATATGTTTTAGAAATATGTCAATGCTTTTTACCACCTTCGTAACATACAATTGTTGAATAGGTTTGTGTAAACAGGGTAGAGAAGAGGTGGCTACCTCAACATTGCATTGCCTTTCCAAAGCAGGAGAGGGTGCCTAATATTTGTAATTATCCCAAAGCAGTAATTCAAGCTCAAGCAGTTCAGATGAACTCTCCCCCTAGGCATAAAATTGGGAAGATTTGGAGAGAGCTTCAATACCCTTTATAGATACCTCATAGAATCCCCCTTTTTAACCTCTATAGTAACATTAAAGTCTGAGACAATTTATTAATGTTTGGTGGAACTGTCCAAATATAGTACCTTTCTTGAAATAAATTCACAAATTGACCCAAGAGGTTTGTAATATTTCCCGAAACTTTTCCCCTCTAGTCTTATTTTTCTGTTTATTCCCAAGCAACAACCCTTTTTTTTTTTTTAAAAAAAAAAAAAGGGCACTAGCAATCCATTTGTTTTTAGCCTCTAAAGCACTCACTGCAAAAAACTGGCAATTGAAAAAAAAAAAAGTGATTGCTGTCCCTTAGTGGCTGAAGTGATAGAAAAAAATCCAGTCTAATCATACATATCAAAAATGGATTACAGTCTCAGGAAATAGCAAGAGTAGAGTTGATGTCATTTTGGAGTCTTGGGCAGTGGTGTATCCTGGTTTTGTGCTGCCCTAGGCAGGACAAAACTCAGGCGCCCCCCTCTCCCCCCGCGCTACCCCCACCCAACCTTTCCCCCCGCCCCGCATTCTAAATACACACACACTCGCTAACAGAAACACACACTCGCTAACAGAAACACACACTCGCTAACAGACACACTCACACTCACTAACAGACACACACTCACTAGCAGACACACACACTCACTGACATACACACACACTCACAGGCAAACACACACTAACAGACACACACAGTCACACACTAACAGACACACACACACTAACAGACACAGACACACACACACACACTAACAGACACAGACACACGCACACACACTAACAGACACACACACACACACACACACACAAACACACTAACAGACACACACACTGACACACACACTAACAGACACAGACACACACACTAACAGACACACACACACTAACAGACACAGACACAAACACTAACAGACACACACACTGACACACACACACTAACAGACACACACACTAACAGACACAGACACACACTAACAGACACACACACTAACAGACACAGACACACACTCACCCACCCACATTAACACATTTTTTTTAAATGTATTTTAACACATTTTTTGTAATTTTTTTTTAACACATTTTTTTTAATTTTTTTTAACACATTTTTTTTATTTTTTTTAACACGTTTTTTTTTATTTATTTTTCACACATTTTTTTTAATTTATTTTTCACACATTTTTTTTTTAAATTTATTTTTCACACATTTTTTTAAAATTTATTTTTCACACATTTTTTTTATTTAACACCCCCCCCCCCCCGCCTCCTTACCTTTGGGAATGCTGGGGAGGGGGGTGTCTCTTCCTCCCTGGTGGTCCAGTGGCTGCTGGGCGATCGGGCGGCACTGCCTGGCGGGCGGCCGGCCGCCGGCGAGGGAGCACTTCCCCTGAGCTGTCTGCTCAGCTCCCTCGCGCGCCTCAGAGTGAGGCTGGGAGCCGGAATATGACGTCATATTCCGGCTCCGCCTCCCAGCCTCACTCTGCGGCTGGCGAGGGAGCTGAGCAGACAGCTCAGGGGAAGTGCTCCCTCGCCAGCCGGCCGGCCGCCCGCCAGGCAGTGCCGCCCGATCGCCCAGCAGCCCGCCGGCATGTCTGTTAGCCGCAAGGCTAACAAGGCATTTGCCCTGGGCATTTGGGGGCGGCTTTTTTTGCCGCCCCCTGGAAAATGCCGCCCAAGGCAAATGCCTTGTTTGCCTCGCGGCTAATACACCCCTGGTCTTGGGAGGTGTATATTCAGAATCTTAAGCAAGGAGTAGACTGTAAGGTAGGACAGGGAGTCAATGTGTCACTAGCTCCTATACATGATTGTAGCTTCTAGGTATTATAAGAGTATTATCCTCCATTGTGCTTTACTCTCAATACTGTGTTAGCAATACACCAGATTGCGCAATGTATTCTTATATGTTTAATTGTTCTCCTATATGTATTTTATATGCCTTTTATTTTATTTGGCCTTTTTTTTCCCTCTTTGGTTTTGTACCAACTTTTCTAGGTAATTGTACTGTAAACATGTTCATTGACAATTTGTAAATAAGAAAAAATGACATAGTATTGTATTTGAAAATATTTAATAAAATACATATTAAAAAAGCAAAAAAATTAAAAATACATAGAACATGTAAAATAAAATTCTGAAGCTTAACAGTGGTTTCATATTGGGAATCCATGCAATAAATATTGTGACACATTTCAGTATGATAATTTAATTACCAATACAGTCACAATGTGAATGTAATATCAGCAAAAGAGATAAAGCTTCACACAGTCAGAGACAAACATACATTTATTTCTCTTCTAGGAAAACTGAATGCCCAATTTATAGATTAGATGCAATCTAAAATTACACAGAGGAATAAATTATTTCTGAAATTACAAATGAAAGTAAAATTATGTGCACTATTAAATACTAGGACAACAAACTGAATGTTAATTTGAAACTATAGCATGTAAACATTCTGTTGAGTTTGTAAAATATGCTAAATGTCACATATTTATTATTACTTTTTTCCTGTATGTATTTTGACATTTACATTATAGTAATGTGCTAAGAAATTTGTCTGCATGAAAATAAAAAGTGGGGAAGTATTTCTTAAGAATAAAAAAATCTTGGTGGGACCTATTTCTTCTTCACTTGCAGTCAATCACTGCCGTTTTCACTTGAAGAACCTCTTCAGGTTCCGTCTGTTCGTAACATCAGAAACAATCAAAATGCTAATCCACTGTCTAGTAATGTCCTATCTGCATTACTGCAATTCAGTCCTATCAACCCTACCTCTCCATCACATATCCACACTCCAAACAGTCATGAACAAATCTGGTAAAATAACTTGTTATTCATAACTTCCTTTTTTTCAGTCTTTAAGCTTCTGCACTGGCTTCAGAGCAGTTACATAAAATTCCATTAAGTCCAGGCCCTTACCTACCAAACTCTAACTAGCACTGTATCTCCACATCTCTTTTGAGAGCATGTGTGTCTTCCATTTGTCATCTAGAATCCCTTACTTCACCTTGTCACACTACAATTACGCAACTTTAAATATTCTCTGAAAATGTAGCATTATGGACCACATTAACCAAAGCATACCCTATTACTTACTTCACCAATTCTCCCAACAAGACCATATACATATATATATATATATATATATATATATATATATATATATATATATATATATATGTATCTTAGGCTATGTTACTAGTATTAATTGAAAATGCAATTCTAGAAACTATCTAGTTAATCGGTTTAACTTCTTAGCAAAAAACATAGAATGTGACGGCAGATAAGAACCATTCGGCCCATCTAGTCTGCCCAATTTTCTAAATACTTTCATTAGTCCATGGCCTTATCTTATAGTTAGGATAAAGAATAACTGCTCCCACTCTCTCCAGCGCACTGACGCTCTCTCAGGGCAATTTAGACGTTTCCTAACCCACTTCCTGTTCCTAATAATAACAAAGTATTTAAACAGGAAAGGTACATTCAGATTACTCTGGTTTCCTTCTTCATTTTTTCTTCTTCATTCCAATACTTTTGTTATAAGGATACATCTAATATATTTATTTTTTTTCATTTCAAATATATATTTTCTTGGTACTTTCTGTAAGAGTAATATATTCAATTCCCATCATAATCTCTGCAATTACCATACACGAGTGTCTATAATTAAGCAATCATATTTCATGGTTGCAATTGACATTACCCCCCTCATCACGTAGGTGATATTCCCCTTTTCCTGAACCTAGCGCCTTCTTGTTTGATTGCGTGCAAAATATTTTTGCTTAAATTGTGGACCCTTAGATTCTTTAAATTATGTATTAATAAAAGTTACGTTTTAATTTTATAACAATTTATAGAACTTCTTGATAAACCACAAACACTCCAGTTTTTGTAGTTTGTCATTGTCAAAAAAGTGTTCTGCACCATTTTCAGCGTATAAACTATTCGCTTTATCTGAACTCTTTACGCGAGCATGTTTTATTTATAACACAAGATGGAGGGATGCCAGTAGCACAGGACATCTTACACTGGAATATAAAAACACAGACCATTCTCAATGTAAAAAGTATCAGATAAAAATTATATATTACACTACAACTAATTTATTTTATTTTCTGGGAATACTGTCTGACAAAGATAACAACAATATATGATCATGTGCCCTGCACAGTACAAAAAAACAACAACATAAGTTTAGATTAATTTAGAATGAAAACAATATAAAATATTAGGTCCTCATGCTGGCCTTGTGAAATCCTTGAGTAAATCTATTTATGTGACACTTCACATTATTTCAGCTCGGAACACTACTTCCTTTCTTGATCCACTTAAAGTTGATTCTTTGCCCATTAGGAGAAGGATGTTCACATGGCACTACATTAATTTCACTGGACACTGAGTTTTATCTATTTCAACAAGCACGCCTGTGTTAATTAGACCTCATAGAGGGACTGATTGTGAGGAAGGTTGCTCACTGCCTCTGATCAATACCTGCAGCACAAATAGTACCAACAGTAAATTGCTTTGGTTCTTGAGAATGAAAATTGTTTTGTATGTATTCTGTCATTATTTTTATACTAAATTGGCAAGTTGTATTTATGTATTTATTTTTTATAAATTACACATAGAAATTACAATTGACCTTTTAGGAGCAACAGCAAATAAATCAGTGACTTTATCAAGGTTGCCTCTATGTTTAGGCATACAATAGATGGTTTTTTTTGCAAATGTTAAGAGACTAAAACTGTCCAAAGTTAACTGAGAACATTTTGTGTTTTGTTATTACTAAGACTTAACTGAAAAACACTAGCATTATATATACACTATGACAAAGTATATTATTAGAAACAGAATAGTGCTCTCTATAAGATGAAATACCTTCACATTTCAATGGTATTTTTAATATATGCAGATGAAATTCATCAGAAACCTTTCACTAAACAGAGACACAGTGGTGGAACTAACGTAGAGAGTGCCCTGGAGCAAGAAATTATTTTGGACCCCCCTCTAGCTCAACGGTGGCCAAAAGGTAAATCCCCATCTGACACCCCCAATGCTATGCCAGTTGGGGATCTACCATTTGCCCATCCTTGCAGGGTTGTGCGTTTAAATTTGATCATGTTTTTGTATGGAAAATGTTTGCATTTGAATGCAGGGATTTGTTACAATGTTGTGTTGGCTTTTACACAGCTGTAGTATTAATGTTTGAATGTAAGGGTGTGCTTGAAAGTAGTATTGGTGTTTGCTTGCTGGGATGCATGCACATATATGCATGCACTGCCCCATACATACATCATACATAGGTACACAGATACACATGCACACTGACACATGCACACACACTCAGATACACATTGACACACACATTTACACACTGACAAATACATAGATAAATACACACATACACGTAATACTGTTTTTATTTTTATCCACCTTCTTGTTAACATATATTTTATGTGCAGGAGGGTGTTTTTTCTGGGTCCTGCTGGCTAAAACTAATGGGAGTGTGGGGCTGACTGAATCATGCTCACTCCTAACTTCTTTCTCCCTTTTTGTGCCAGCTCCTGTCTGCCTTCCACGTGGTTTTGTATGTATGTGGGAGGAAGTGACAGGGGTCTGGTCATGCTGTTAAAGGGTCACAGCGCCTGAGCAGGTCCCTGTTCATCAATACCCATGGTGGTCTTTAGTGCATGGGTCACCCGATGGGCCCCCTGAAACCCATATTACAGTAAGATAATGATGTATTGGACAATAGATGCTTAAAGTAGCATTGCTAACCTCTAAAGTACTTAAGCAACTAACAACATTTGAAGTGAAATATGCATTTTTATCGACCAACTTGGTAACACCTCCTGGTTGTTACCTTCCTCCTTTACTTTCCGCAGCGCTTTAAGGAAGAAATGATTGCTTCTCAACAAAATCATTGTATTGGCCAAAAGATCATGAGTATTAACTAGTAATGCACTTTTGTGTGTGCAATGGAGCTCTGGCAAGATGATAGTCTCACTGCTGAATTAGAGTGGTGGGCTATAAATCTAAAAAAAATATGTTACGCTATGATGTTTAACCTCTAAAAGACTAGAATAGCACAAAGATGGACCAGATACTAATACAGTCACTGTTCTGATATGAATATCAGCAAGTTCCAATGTCTGAATTTTAATTACATATTTATGGATTATGGTGCAGTGAATATTTAAAAACGGGTGCATGCATATGATTGTAGTTTGAAAAATAAGCCAATTAAAAAGGAGCAAAATAAACTTAGTGAATACTTTTCATTTCATTTTCTTGTAAAAATTCTAAATAATGCTGTCTATAGTTTAATAGATTTGCTTCCACCCACAGCATGGTGGTTGGTGCAAAATGGAGACATGTATCCTCCTGTTAGTGATATGGGGGTCATATTGACCCCATATGCAATTATTCTATTTACTTATGCATTAATGTATGTATTTATTCATTTAATAAAGTGTATTTTAATATTTTTTTTTTAATAATTACTGTTCAACCATCACATTACTTAACTATTGCAATGTTGATTTTTTTTTCTTTTTTGTTAATTATTCACCTGCTGGCTGCTAGTGCAGACAGTAGGCAAATAGTCTGTAATTGTCTTATTTGCCTGCAAAGAGCTAGTGAATCAAATTTGCTAATGTGCATCTTCTCAGATACATTTGGTCACAACTCACTTTCAATTTGGTGCTTGATATATTTACATTTATACATACTTAATATGCATTTAAATAAAATTGAGAGTTCATGCAATTAAGCAAAAAGAAAATAACCTGGTTTAACTTATCTCTTGGAAGTTGAAAATTGAGTTGTGACAAATCTGGCCCGTAATCATGGTTATAGAGGTCTGCAAAATTGGTTTTCCATGAGCCAAGGTTCGGTACACAAGTAGTATTGAGGGGAGCTCATACGGTCACTGGGAAAAGCATAACCAAATTGAGCAATTTGAGTTTACCTGCAGCTTCCTTTTAACACAGGTGTGGGTGACACCAGAAGCATAGGCAGGGCCTGATCGGTGAGCCCGGAAGTGCTGCACAGTGTATCTGCTGATCGGTAATCATGACAGCAACAGAGTTGCTTAACTGAAATTAAAGCCAAACGGAAGTGAAATACAAAATAGGTTATTTACCACACTGTCTCTGCCAAAACAAAACTAGCTTACAACTGAGTAAAGAGAAGTGTATTTATTTAATTTATTTATTTATAAAATATTTTACCAGGAAAGATACATTGAGATTTCTCTCATTTTCAAGTATGTCCTGGTTCCACAAAACTGTGCATTGATACAATAGATTACAATAAAATACTAAAAAAACAAAATTAATACACAAGATATACAACATTTAACATAGAACAGGTAGAAAATATATAATCAACCATGACAGGTGCAGAAATGTTAGTTTCCAACTGAACAGTTATGTTGTGAACAGGCAGGCATGAATTAGATAGCTGAAGAGAGCCACCTTGCATTAATATATATACAATAATCAATAATGTTCAATCAACCCACCTGCCACCAAACAACTAAAACATATGCTGTAGACGTTTAAGTTTATTAGCAGTCAGCAATATTAAGGGTAGGACTGAAATATAACAGATTTTTCTTTTTTTTAAAACCTTACATATGAAAACCACCTGCCATGCAAGAGAAAAATATAAATCACATGTTGTGATTTTAAGGAGGCTGCCCTTACTTATAGCACATTAACACATTCACATGAAATTATAGCACAAGTAAAATGTTGATGAAATTAATATTGAGAAGAGAAAACAAAACCTACCTTGTTGTAAATATATTTTTTTAATAACTACAATGAGAGATATGCAGTAAGAGGAGTGTAAAACTCCCCATAGATATTTAAGTGAGCTGAGTGACACCCATATAGTTCCCTTCGAATTTCTATGAAACGTTCCAGAGAAAAATTGCATCCCCAAACTGCTTCTAAATATAAATGTCTGATTTCATTACTGTATTGTTGCAAGTGAGTTGAATCCAGAAGTTCGTGTTACCTTTTAATTGTGGGGCCAGGTGAAGACATACCCAACAGCTAAATACCTGGGGAAATGACTCACCATCAGAGCAAACCTTGCCTACTCACCACCATCCAACACTAGTACGAACCGGAAGTGACGTGAACAGGAAGTGGTACAAACCAGAAGTGGCATGAAGTTTCATCTGAAATCGCTCGCAATGATGAGGATAGCAGGGAGAGGCTTTACCCCTCCACAACTACAGGCCTTGGGAGTAAATATGTATGGAAACATTTTTATATTCATTATATCTTCTGAATCTTTCATTCCACACTCTACTGCCACCCTGCAAGGCAACCCTCATGGTTTATTATAAAGAAGCAAAGAGAAAAGGAGGCTCTTAAAATGATTAATTCACCACTGTTATTCTTAGCAGGTTGCAAGAGCAGTTTGTTATGCACTTAAAATACTTTATCTATGTGGACACCATGCCAATCTTTGTCCCAGGTGTGGTCGTTCCAACAAATTTACCCAAGGTCAGAATGTACAATGCTCCAAAAAAAGGGATTCTCATCATCATTTATAACGTTTCCTCTTTTTTAGGGGTAAGTGTATATATAAAGCGCTCCACTGAGTTTACTTTTAAGTGGATTGCTTCCACTTAGTTCACTCTGATCTGATGTGTAACTCTTTTTGCAATTTATCTGAGCATTGCACATTCTGACCTTGGGGTGAATTTGCTGGGATGTCCACTCCTGGGGAAAAGATTGGCAACTGTCTTGAATGTTTTCCACTTTTGAATAATCTTTTTCAATGCAGAATGATGGAAGTTTAAATTGTTTGTAAATGAGCAGCAATTATTTTTTGAAGATCATTGCTGATGTATTTCCTCCTTGCCATTGTCTTAATACATGCCTGAGTGCTCCACACCAGCAAACTGCTTAAACCTTGGCTTTTATAGAGGTGGTCAAACTTGCTGATGATCAATTGATCAAGGGCATTTGATTAGCATCACCTATCTGCTACTTTGCCTGTTATTTCCTGTGGAAACAGTAAAGGTATACTTAGTTTTTCACACATGGCTTCTCCATTCTGTCTTTATTTTTGTTAAATAAATCATGACACAGTGTAATATTTAATGTGTTGTTAAGACCTGCTAAGAAACAGATGATTTTTAATATATCCTTGAAACAATAGAATTTAAAGGGGGTATACTTTTTCCCATAACTGTAAGATAGATAGATAGATATATGATTAAACTTTTACCATTAAACATTGATATAAAATGGACAATGTAACAACTTCTGTTTCATATCAGAGTACTATTTTAATACAGCAACAGCAATAGATATTACTACTTTTTATGTAAGATTACATTTTTAAACATTTAGAGTAAGGTAATTGCAATCTGACATCTTAAATGCCTTATGAAAATACACTGAATAAATTAATCCTATATATGCAATGAATCACATCTCATCTTTCTAAAAACTCCCTGAGCCTACTCTTAAAAAAGAATCTCGTTTAAACCGCATGTACTCATATCATAGCAAACTTCACGAGCAGTCTCAAAATGCTGACAGGGTTGTCTGCAAAATAAATGGATTTAAGAGCAAGCATTTTCTTAACTAAAATTAAAACGTAATACTCTAAATATCAAGTTACATAATACTTTTAAGATGTGATTCAAATGTATACACGGGATTTGAAAAAACAAAAAGCAAAAAAAGACAAACCCTTCACTTTTACAGCATTTTCTATTGTGAATGCACAGCTCAATATCAAATAGTAAATGTGACAGTTCCCTATTAATAGTATGTGACTGAATTCCTGATAGTACCTAATATTATCTTAAATAAATATCTGGAGGAAAACTCGATCTTGTACATACATGGAACACTCTTCCTTGCAACACTGGAGTAATTGTTTTAACTAAAAATACTACTTACTCAATTATATGGCCAATAACATAAGATAAACTAAATACATATCTCAAAAATTGTATTAAAGACATGATCTATACTGGTCAGGAACTAAGTACCTAGAGTACATCAAAACAAACATTAAATGAACATGTATATAAAGAGGAAGAATTTGAAAAAAACACACTTTACCAATAAAGAAACCTACTTGAAGACTGCTTTATTCTGCACTAGCAAGCAACAGTAAACATTCCTGTAGATTTATTTTCTCAACAAAAATGTTTTGGACCATTTATTAGCTGCAGTTTTACTAGTCTTCAATGTGCCTCACTGGAAGTCTAAAGTCATTCTGCAAGTTCTCTTTTTATTAGTATCTTTGAAGAGTTTTTAACTAGCTAGAAACTGTCTCACTAGAACAACAATGTCTTCTTTATATTTTGAGCAATAGCACTTTTAAAGTATATGACATATATGTTAAATCAAAAATAAACAAAATACATTTTATATCACTGATCTTGAAAATAATTCGAATAATACCAGCAGTTTTGCTGGTAAGTTTGCTTTTATGATATATAAATAAAATGCGATTACCTATGAAATGCAAATAAATCATCTTTTTTGCACGACAGGTAGGCTACAAATTACAAATATTATTTACATAGATAAAGGCAATCTAAAAATATAAGCAAGTATATTCAGTATGTTTACAATTCTACCTTCGGGATCTTATACCATTCACTTGTGCATGTATTTTCCTTGAATCAGTTTAAAAGGCAAAATAAACCATATTTAAAGCCCCGGGAATAAACAACTTGGTTAGAACCTACGCATAATTGGTCTCTATGGTTCTTTAGAAATGGTAAGAGGTGACCAGGTTTACCAGACAACAATCAATCATCTTGTATATAGTATCGAATGCATGAAGAATAATTGACTTAAAGGATAATTTCTAAAACTAATATTGATTAAACCAGCAAATACATACATAACATGACATACATTGGAGAACAAGGGAGTAATAGTACAACTGAAAATATTTTTTTAAAATGAAACATGCTCAATGTAAAATGTCATTAGAGATAACAGTTTGCCTTAGCACATAGATTATTAGGGAAGAAAAACATGTATTACATTTTGTTGAAAAGTCAGTATTTTAATGCCTAAATTTCCAATGTAGGCATATAGTTTACCGAACATACTAGCTTATAAATATTTGTAATTGTGACAAACTCCCCTTTTCAAGTGAGTTTGCCACAAGTTCTTGGAGGGGCTACTTGCCAGCTTTTTACCCTGTGACTATGGCCCCTGCAATAGAATTGGTTAATATACATTAAACAGGCTCTGTTCATGCAAGGTTGTCCTGTTGTTGACCCTGAGATAAGTCCAAAGTATTCAATAAAGCATTTGCATTTTAAGACCAGTGAGTAGCCATCTATTTTGGATTTATATGTGTATATATATATATATATATATATATATATATATATGATGTAGAATTATTAAAAATCTTTATTGAACTTGTACTGAATTATTGTACTAACTCCATTTTAACCTCACACTGTAACAAACCCTCCATTTTGTCCTCATTACCTGACAGATTCTCCATCTTAAACTACATTACATGACAGAATTTCCCAGCAACATTTAATACAATGAACAGAGACTGTATTTTCTATAAAGACATAGCTGACTCCGGAATTATTGAATCTCCTGTAACATGCAACAAAGTATAACCAAGGCCAGAGCCAAGGCCATGAGAACACTGTACTAATGAAATGTTCTATGACTGTGTAAAATGATGCTCAAGCCCCCCTTTCCACCGAGTAAACCTCATGCTGGGAAAGATGGCGCCTGAGCCTTCTGTCCACACCCTTGTCCAGAACAATACCACCTCCCGGTGGGAGGACACCCAGCTAGTCACTCAAACCCCTGAGCCAATTAATAATATTGATGGGTGGACACTGATATAGTCACATAACATTTAATCCAATTAATGATGTTTATTTGTTATTATCTGATATTCAATGATGATGTCATTTTGCCTTTAAAAAGATCTGCATAACTGTTTTCCAACCGGATGGCATTAAATTTTCTGAAGTGCTTTTAACCTGAACTCCATGTGTCAGTGTGAGCTTACTTCTGCGTATACGCAATTTAATCATCTCAGATTTGGACAGGAACAGATAGACATTTAAACATATTTGTTTATTTCTAAATTAATCTACATCAATTTGGCGCTTTCCAACGTGGGGCATCGGGTTATGTCTGGCCGGTGAGCCGTCCTAAGGAAGATGCTGTTGGACGGGGGAATCCTGGGGGTAGGAAAGGAGACTGATCACCTCCAGGTACACGGTAGAGACTTCTGCAGAGCCACCGGTATGTTCCGGCCCCTTTGATTGACCCGTCCACGTGTCTGTGACTGCTTCCCGGGAAGACATCAAAGACAGGTAATATCTTGCCCGGTGTCTCGTTACTCACTTGTTTACCTGCATTTTAGTCTATCTGTTGCCTGGGTATGTTTGAATTGTTTGCCTGTTTCCCCATTTTGAGATAAAGGGGGGGGTGGACCTGCAGGGGATTTGCCTGGGGTTCTCTGTTTTGCTTGTTTTCCCCTTTTTGGGATAAAGGGGGGTGGACCTGAGGGGATTTGCCTGGGTCTTCAGTTTGTCTGTCTATCTGTTTGTATTTTACCCCTTTTGGGATAAAGGGGGGTGGACCTGAGGGAATTTGCCTGGGTCTTCTGTTGCCTGTTTTACTCCTTTTAGGAACCACGGTGCTGTGGTTGTAGGGAAAAAGGGGGGTTGACCTGTGGATGTGTTCCTGGGGGTCTTCTTTGCCTGTTTTACTCTTTTAGGAGCCTCGTGGCTGGGGCTGTATGGAAAAAGAGGTGTGTTGGATCTGTGGAGATTGTGTAGACTCATAGTTTCCTGGGGATCCTTCTTGTGTCACTTTGATAGCCTAGCTAGCTTCTCTGTGCACGTAACTCTGCTTGCAGAGTGGTGGTACCCTCCAGCTTTGAGCGCTGAGCTGGAGCCATTCCAATTTTTAGCATATTTGGTGGATGAATTCGGGCAGGCATTGCTGTCTTCATCGCCACGTGGTAGTGAGACCTGTAAGTGGGTTTTTATAGGGGCACTACGAGGGTGAGGGTAGCGCAGACACTATTAGTGGGCTGCTGTGACAAGGGAGGCTGGCGGAACTCGGACCGGTGTCAGTTGTTTTCCGCGGCCGCAGGTAGTGGAGACACTACGAGGTTGAGGGAGGTGACTTTGGAGTAAGCACACGAGTAAAGGAAAAGAATTACTGTTGATTTCATTTGAACTGTGATGCATGCACTGTATTTCAAAATTGTACTGTTGTTTTGTTTGTGTAATTAGGAGTTATTTAAACTCCTGTGTCTGTCTCTAAGGATTTTTCCTTGCCTTTTCACTTTTCTATACTTCCTATATTATTATTCTATCCTCTCCTATTTCTATTGTGAGAGAAGTGATTGGTCACACACTTCTCACCTCGCTCCAATTAGTGACTAGTCTACGTTTTGGGAAGACGCACTTGTCAGTCCACCATTGTAGACACTGTTTAAAACCTTTTTCCCCTATATCTGGGACGCCTGTATAGGAGGGGAATGGAACAGGGTTAGAAAAGCCCAATAAGGGCTGGCTAGCGCGTGTGATCTAGTTGAAGATAGAGATTGCTAAAGTGTGTAAAATTGCTGTGCCTTCATGTGGTAGATTACTGACAGAGAAGAAAGCAAGCTTACTGGTACAGAGTAGCAATGCTATTCAGCAGGAAGGTTGGGCTGAGGAAGAACTAGATCACAAAGGGTTAAGAATATATGTATATTATAATAATTGTTTTTGTATTTTGTGTTAGCCATTACCCTGGTAGAGGGTGGGGGTTTTGTATTGAGTTTCACTGAGAGTATTATTAAATGTTTTTAAGTGTTTTTGTGTCTCTTTGCTTTTGCAATAATTGTAACGTAACTGTCTTTCCAGCACTGACATGGTTAAAATGTCATGCTTGCAGTCCCTCTTGTTTCTCCCCCTCCCTTTTTGCCTTCTGTGAGACAAGGGAGGGAGGAGGGGGGGGGGGCGTGGTTGCGACTCAGTGCGATTCAGATTTGTGTTCCGTAGAGTTATCCAGAACTTAGCAATGGAATTTTTGCTAGAAAATATTCTAATTGTGTATTTTGTTATTTCAATTGAAGTTGATAGGATCGTGTGGGAGACTAGCTCACAAGATTACATTCCACCTTTCTGAGGCTGTATTTCCTTTCGCGGTGCAAAGTATTTTTCTCCAAGACTGGTGTATAAGATAGGGAGTCGGGGATATAGCTCAGTGTTGATTACGAAGGTTAGGAAAGTGAATCTGATGCAGGAATAGAGAATTATTTGGACGAGTTAAAAATGTAAAGGCAAGTGTGATTTGTTGCATTACTATGCAATGTGGATAGAGGGAATATGCAAAGTTGTTAAGCTAGATTGTGAAGAGGAAAAGTGATTAATGGCTGTAGGTATATTGTTTGCATCCCGTGAGTTTATTTTTTTTTTGCACCATGTTATTTCAAAACTTCACGGGCTGTTAAATGTATAATGCTTTCATTTGTCAGCTGAAATGCCCTAAAAGAAAATGGCCCCTAGAACAAAAGAAGGTTGTCCTTAAAGAGACACGTCAGTCCTGGCTCCTGCCCTCACTCTGCCCTTAGTGAGGTCATATCCGCCCATATATATATCGTGAATCCTACTATTAGTTTCCCTATATCAGGAAAGTGTCTGTGAACAAGTGTGTTTTAACTTTGTATACAAAAAAAAAAAATTGATAACATGATGGAAGAGGGGTTATCTTAAAGAACATTTACTAAAAGAAAGTTCTAATAAACAAAGATTTCTTGAACAAATGGTAATACAATTAGGGATTGGTTTCAAAATGTTTTGATTTAATTGAAAAGGAACCAGTTAACATTCTAAGCATAACTATTAACAAATGAATAAGGTGGAAGTGTGTTCCAATCTGTTTTTTTTTTTACTGGATAATGTTTGCCTCCAGATTAAAAGACTGACTAACATAATTTTTGTTGTAAGCCCAGATATTTTATTATTGCATATGCATAGGAATTGAGACTTTGGGCATTATAGTATATTAATTCTAGATCTGTTACTAGCAGCAAGTGCTCAGCCTTATGCCTATTCCACGCATGCTTAAACACTTCTACTGAGTTAACCTCTACCACTACAGTTGGAAGACTATTCCATGCATCCACTACCCTCTCAGTAATGTAATGCTTCCTGTTATTATTTTTAAACCTTGGTCCCTCTATTTTTGAGACTATGTCCTCTTGTTATGGTAGTTTTCCTTCTTTTAAATATAGTCTCCACTTTTACTGTGTTGTTTCCCTTTATGTATTTAAAATGCTTTTATCATATTTCCCCTGTCTCGTCTTTTCACCAAGCTATACCTGTCAAGATCCTTTAACCTTTCCTGGTGAATTTTACCCTGCAATCCATGAACCAGTTTAGTAGCCCTTCTCTGAACTCTCTCTAAGGTATCCATATCCTTCTGAAGATATGGTCTCCAGTACTGTATCCAGTACTCTAAGTGAGGTCCCACCAGTGTTCTGTACAATGGCATGAGCATTTCCCTCTTCCTACTGCTAATACCTCTCCCTATGCAACCAAGCATTCTGCTAGCATTTTCCGCTGCTCTATTACATTGTACATTGTCATCAACAGCCAGAAACTGGAGAACAAGAAATGTGAATTAATGTATAGCCATTTATAAGCTTAACAAAATCTCCATTATCTTTTCCATTTATTTTGCAGAAGGCAATGTTATTTGCCTATTTTGTATGTTTTAAAAATACATTATCAGTGAAGAGTAGAATAAATTTTATCCCATTTACGAGACATAAAATTGTGATAATGTATATTTGTGATATAAGTAGGAATTACATTTTGAGATGTTAGATATAAATAAAATAAAGAACGAGAGTCAGGGATAGCGTCTGTCTCCACGGGCACAAGTCTGGTGTGGGAGATGTAGTGGGCTAGCCGCTGCGGGACACCCACGGAGTGAAACGTTCGAGGCTTGTGGAGACAAGATGAGCATGTTAGCCTTTTATTATTTTTCTCTAGGGAAAGCATAGGGCCAGTTAATAGTTGTTGTACATGGGCTATTTGCAGCCTCCATTGCATTTCTACCTAGTCTTGATTTCTGATGTATCCTCCATTGCTACATCACCTGTCTGCTCCCTTACCTGCCCACCCCCGCTTATTCCTCCCACCGATCCCTCCCCTTCATCTACAGTCCCCCACTTTCTCCTACTACCCCTCCCTCTACTCCACCTTCTCCTCTCTCCTCCTACTTCTCCTCTTCTCCTCCTCCTACTCCTCCCTCTACTCCACCTTCTCCTCCTCCTACTCCTTCTTCCTGCTCTTACTCCTCCTTCTTCTTCCTACTCCTCCCTCTACTCCACTTTCTCCTCCTACTCCTCCCTCTACTCCACCTTCTCCTCTCTCCTCCTACTTCTCCTCTACTCCTCCTCCTACTCCTCCCTCTACTCCACCTTCTCCTCTTTCCTCCTACTTCTCCTCTACTCCTACTCCTTCCTACTGCTCTTACTCCTCCCTCCTCTTCCTACTCCTCCCTCTATTTCTCCTTCTCCTCCTCTTACTCCTCCCTCTACTCCACTTTCTCCTTCTACTCCACCTTCTCCTCTCTCCTCCTACTTCTACTCTATTCCTCCTTCTCCTCCTCCTACTCCTCCCTCTACTCCACCTTCTCCTCCTCCTACTCCACCTTCTTCCCTCTCACTCTATCCACTACTCATTCTTCCATCTCCCCACCACCATATCTATATCCTTTATATGCTTCCTCCCTTCTTATTCCTTACCAATTTCCTCCACCCATAGACAACTCTGCCTCTACCTGACAACATTATATATTGAAGGAAAGTTGCTCTGGCCACTCTTCCGCCACTTCCCAGGGGGGAATACCACACTATTCAGACATGAAAGAACTGTTTTGGGCACTCTCAAGGAAATAGTGCGGTCCTGACCCAGATTCCCATGGAAGTAAGACACCTGTAAGGGAGGTGGCTGTCCCTCATGTTTTTTTCCTTCACTAAGTCCCCAGAAATCTCATGAAAGGAACCTGACTCATTAGAACAAAACATGAACAATCAATTCACAACTCTCTACAGAGGGGGGTCAGCAAGAGAACTGTAAATAGAAAGACAAATACCCCCCAATCTCACACAGAAATAGGTGAGGAAACCTCTCCTACTGCTCCTCATGGTTGCTTTGAACAGATGAAAGAAGAAACAAGACACCTTTCAACAGAGCATGCAGTAGCTTTACCAGATCCTGACTCCACTCTGTTTGCGGATAATGAGGAAAGGTACCATACTGGATTTGCTGTTGCTACAGAAGATCAGGTACGTCAAGCATCTTCACTTTCCTCACTCACATCTGCTCAAGACGCTGAATTGACAGCCTTCTCAGTGGCATACAAAATGCCTGAAGGAAGACATGCCAATATCTACACTGACTCAAGATATGCCCTGGGTGCAGCACATTATTTTGGATCAATCTGGAAGATAAGAAGCACCACTCAGCTGACTAAAAGCTGCCAACCAAGCCACAAGTGCACCAAGGGAAGTGGACAGAATGGTGTCCGCTAAAGAAACTTCTATACTCACCATGTAGATCCTACCTACAGATCTCAAGCTTCTGAAAGAATGACAAGCAGCTGCTGACCCTGAAGAAATATAAAGCTGGAAAAACAGAAAGGGGCAACCCTTGAAGACGGGCTGTACTCCAACACTCTCAAGCTCTGTTTACCCAAAAAAACATGTACTGGGCAGTGAGCCCATGGAACTTTATACCTATCCAAGACCCTCATGAACTCTTTGATCTCTAAATACTCCTAAGCACCTAGCTAACTCTCAATATCCCTTTCAGGAATCCAGGTGACAAAGAGCTACTGGGTCAAATATGCACTAGTTATAATAGACATTTTGTCAGGATGGCCAGAAGCCTAGCCGGTCATCAATGTGACAACCAAGACCATATACCCAATAGTGCATTGTGAAAGTTGCAGAGATCACTCAGTGGATTCATTGTTCCAGATTCAAGACTCTCTCTCTCTCTCTGCAACATGAGAAGTAACATTTGTTGATTTTGACACACTTTTGACTCTAAAGAAAAAAAGATACCAACAAGTAGGTGTTTGATGGCCATAATAATGCCTGACCACCTGCCATCGATGGAAAGCCGAGGACCCCAAAAGGAGACCTCGTGAAGCTAAAGAGATCCAAACGCCAAGGTCCCTCAGGATTATTTGCCCATCCTGAGTTTGTGGTGATATTAATATTGACTAAATGATCCGAGTCCACCTACGCTGATGTAGCGTGGGACAGGTTTAATACTACAATGCATAAGCAAATGCGCCCTAGCCAAGGTTATTATGTCCATACACATAATACATGACAAGGTACTCTTGACACACCACATTCATGCTTCAGAACATAAAGAGGAGCACCCCTCTAAAGGGAAAGTTTGACACATATATATATATATATATATATTGATGCCATAGGTGTGCCAAGGGGGGTACCAGATGATTTTGCAGTAAAAGGAAAGTTTGAGTCCATTTTCCCAACCGTCACTGCTAATAATAATAATATTTTGATTTGCATTTATTATATCTATTGTAACCAACAACGTTTACCTGTCACCATGACTTGTTGTGCCTATATTCCAGATAACACAGGTCCATATGGTAATGTAAGCTTGTCTATTTATGATGTCCCTCCGAAGAACTAAGAAGACTTTAAGAACCGTTACTTCATAGGGTTTTGTGCCTTTGGGCTAACCTGTCTTCTGAAACTAACCAATAAAGTTTATCTTTTAGAATATTAACATTTCATAGGGGGGACTGATGTAGAATTATTAAAAATCTTTATTGAACTTGTACTGAATTATTGTACTAACTCCATTTTAACCTCACACTGTAACAAACCCTCCATTTTGTCCTCATTACCTGACAGATTCTCCATCTTAAACTACATTACATGACAGAATTTCCCAGCAACATTTAATACAATGAACAGAGACTGTATTTTCTATAAAGACATAGCTGACTCCGGAATTATTGAATCTCCTGTAACATGCAACAAAGTATAACCAAGGCCAGAGCCAAGGCCATGAGAACACTGTACTAATGAAATGTTCTATTCATAAAAGAACCTTGCACCTGACCACAAGATTGACATCACTGACTGTGTAAAATGACGCTCAAGCCCCCCTTTCCACCGAGTAAACCTCATGCTGGGAAAGATGACGCCTGAGCCTTCTGTCCACACCCTTGTCCAGAACAATACCACCTCCCGGTGGGAGGACACCCAGCTAGTCACTCAAACCCCTGAGCCAATTAATAATATTGATGGGTGGACACTGATATAGTCACATAACATTTAATCCAATTAATGATGTTTATTTGTTATTATCTGATATTCAATGATGATGTCATTTTGCCTTTAAAAATATCTGCATAACTGTTTTCCAACCGGGTGGCATTAAATTTTCTGAAGTGCTTTTAACCTGAACTCCATGTGTCAGTGTGAGCTTACTTCTGCGTATACGCAATTTAATCATCTCAGATTTGGACAGGAACAGATAGACATTTAAACATATTTGTTTATTTCTAAATTAATCTACATCATATATATATATATATATATATATATATATATATATACATATCTCTATATATCTATATATATATCTATATATATAAATATATGTATATATATATATATATATATATATACATACATGCACTGCTGTATATATATATATATACATACATGCACTGCTGCACTAACCAGTGAGTAGCCATCTATTTTGGATTTATATGTGTATATATATATATATATATATATATATATATATATATATATATATATATATATATAGATATATATATATATATGTATAGATATATAGAGATATGTATATATATATATATATATATATATATATATACATATCTCTATATATCTATATATATCTATATATATAAATATATGTATATATATATATATACATACATGCACTGCTGTGTGTGTGAGGGTGCTGTTAGTATGCTGTGCATGTGAAGGTGGTGTGTGTGTGTGTGCTGGTAGTGTGCTGTGAGGGTGCTGTGTGTGTGTGTGTGTGAGGGTGCTGTGTGTGTCTGAGGGTGTTGTGTGTGTGAGATAGTGCTGGTAGTGTGATGTGAGGGTGCTGTGTGTGCTATTTGTGTGCTGTGTGTGTGCTCTTACTTTGCTGTGTGTGTGAGGGTGCTGTGTGCGCAGGGCCGGATTAAGAGCACACTGGGCCTGGTGCTGACAATTATGATGGGCCTAATTACGGAATCTTATTGACCAAAAACACTAAAACAGTCATACCTCCCAAGCGTCATGTATCTGATGCAGATAGTGCTGAAGGGAAACTCATAGGATGCGGCTATAAGAAAACACATAGTCTATACTAATCTCTCTCAAATTTATGCTTTCATCTTTCAAGTAAATACATAACCCCTAACAGCAGTGTCCAGTGAAGCAGGAAGTCAATGGGCAGGGTAAAAGGGTGGGACACTGGTGCGAATCACGTGACCAGACCTGAAAAAAGGGGAGAACATGCCCAAAAAGGGGGCATGTCTGTCCGAAGAATTTGAAGGACAGCCTGGCATGAATGCATGTCAGGCTGCCCGCCAATCCTGCAGGCTGTCCAACTAAGGGCATACTATGCAGGCAGCACCCTGAGCTTGACATAAATGTGTCTAATGATGCGTTCACTCCATGCTTTCTAAGGACTGTCCCCTAGCACTCACATGTCCACTTGTCTCCTTACTTTCTTACTAGCAGGCAGAAGTTCCTGGTATATAGTCTGGGACAGAGAAAAGGTGTATGTAGTGAGTGTAGAAGAAAGGGGACATGCCACAGTGTTAAAAGAGACAAGCGTCTGCATTACCTAAACTAATTGTATTGTCAGCCAGTCCACACAAGTTTTGTTCCCATACATCCCTCTTAAGCTTCCAAACTTAAAGGGACACTATAGTCACCATAACAACTACAGCTTTTTGTATTTGTTCTGGTAAGTAGAATCATTCCATTCAGGCCTTTTGCAGTAAACACTGTCTTTTCAGAGAAAATAACTCCACTGGCCACTCCTTAGATGGCTGTTAGAGGTGCTTCCTGGGACAGTACTGCCTAGTGTGCAGCACTGTCATTCAGTGTCTCCACCCTCTGCATGCAGACACTGAACTTTCCTCATACAGATGCATTGATTCAATTTATCTTTATGAGGAGATGCTGATTGGTCAGGGCTTGTGCTGGCTCTGCCCCTGATCTGCCTAGTTGACAGTCTCAGCCAATCCTATGGGGAAGTATTGTAATTTGCTCAGACCACCACTTCTGATGATGCCAGCAGACAGTCAGTTCAGCGGCAGAGCCAGCAGCTGCAGACTTGAATACAAGTTATATTTTACTATACTTAGGGAGGCAAGAAGGGGCCAGGGTGGTGGTTTTAGTCTCAGTCTCGCAAGGTGGTGGTTTAGTCTCAGTCTCGCAAGTCACCCAGTGTCTCAGTGTCCCTATGTATCACAGTGTCAGTGTCCCCATGTCGCCCAGTCCCCTAGTCTCCCAGTGTCTCAGTGTCCCAATGTCTCAGTGTGTCCCCATGTCACTAGGATACTGGGGACACAGTGAGACATGGGGACACTGAGAGACATAGGGGCACAGAGACATGGGGACACAGAGACATGGGGACACATAGACATGGGGACACTGGGAGACATGAGGACACTGGGAGACATGGGGACACTGGGAGACATGGGGACACTGAGAGACATGGGGACACTGAGAGACATGGGGACACTGAGAGACCCGGGGACACTGAGAGACCCAGGAACACTGAGAGACCGGGGGACACTGAGAGACATGGGGACACAGAGACATGGGGACACAGAGACATGGGGACACTGGGAGACATGGGGACACTGGGAGACATGGGGACACTGGGAGACATGGGGACACTGAAATATTTAGGGAAACTTGGATAAATGGGGACACTGAGACACTAGGGACACAGACACTGGGAGATATGGGGACACTAAGACACTAGGGACACAGAGACATGGGAACACAGACACTGGTAGACTAGGGGACACTGGGAGACTAGGGGACACTGGCTGGGAGACAGACACTTGGGGACATTGGGAGACATGGGGACAGTTGTGGACATAGACATGGGGACACTGGGACATATAGGGACACTGGGAGACATGGGGACACTAGGCACACTGAGACACTAGGAACACAGAGAGACATGGGACACAGACACTGGGAGACTTGGGGACACTGAGACACTAGCAACACTGGATGGGGGACATGGGGACACTGGGAGAAATGGGGACATAGTGTCTCCGTGTCCCAATGTCTCATTGTCTCCCAATGTCCCTATGTCTCACAGCATCCCCATGTGTCTCAGCATCCCCATGTGTCTCAGCATCCCCATGTGTCTCAGCGTCCCCATGTGTCCCAGTGTCCCCATGTGTCCCAGTGTCCCCATGTGTCCCAGTGTCCCCATGTTTTCCAGTGTCCCCAAGTGTCTCTGTGTTTCCAGGTCTCCCAGTGTCTGTGTCCCCATGTGTCCTAGTGTCTCAGTGTCCCCTAGTGTCTGTGTCCCCATTTGTCCCCTAGTGTCTGTGTCCCCTAGTGTCTCAGTGTCCCCATATGTCCCCTAGTGTCTCAGTGTCCCCTAGTGTCTCAGTGTCCCCTAGTGTCTGTGTCCCCATGTGTCCCTGCTGCCTTCCCCCCCACCCCTCTCTTACCTGAGCTGTAGAGCTGCTGTCTGGACTCTGTGCTGTGTTGCTGCTCCCCCACGGATCAGTAAGTAGTAGAGAGAGGCAGGGCAATGCTCCGACCTCGTGAGAGGAGCCCAGCAGAGCTGCTGGCTAGACCTCCCCGGGTCCTCTCCTGTCTCTGGGCCAGTGAGGGAGATCTTCAATCTTCCCACCGGCCCATGTAGGCACACAGCAGCAACCTACTTTTCTACCCTACCCTTACCTTTTGTGTCACTATACCCCACTCCATCTAGCATTTTAGCTCATTGAGCAGGGCCCTCAATCACTCTATGTCCAGCTCGTCTGGTTACAAATACATGTCTGTTAGCCCACCCATTGTACAGGGCTGCAGAATTTGTTGGCACTCTATAAATATTAATATTAATCAAGAGTATGTTAAAATCTTTAACATTTAGGCAATTAATCTGTATTCCCAAAAATAAAACTTGTAACTACAGATTAAAACTATTGATGATGGAAACCAGAGGTATAATTTAAAGATGAGGAATATTTGGGACTACTCTATTTTTTAGAAAACTCATTGCATTCTTTTTTGCAATCTGACTATGGAATTGTTTTGCATGCATATCACTGACCATAGTGGTCTTTATTGTGATGATATTTTCTCATAGGCTGTCACCCACTTGCGTTTGAATTATAGGATAACTTTACATTGCTCCTCCTTCAACGGTAGAGGAAATTGAGGATTTGATTTATGATGCTCTAGCAGTGCTATCAATTTTTGAGAAATTGATTTGCTGAATGACTTCCCATATGCCTACTTTTTCCATAAATTGCCAAGGGTCTCTTTACAACTAGATTCTAGCCACGTCTGGCCCTGTCTTACATGTATATATCTGGACTATTATTATGTAGATTCTATTAGTGGATGTATGCACTTTGATCATATAATTTTAAAATGGGTTTTCTACTTTAAATGTCTCTTCTTACACCATGTACTATGTTTTTATGCATGTCCGTATCGATACAGATTTACAATAATAATAATAGTAATATTAATAATAATAATAATAATATAATAATAATAATATATGGCTTCATGCATTTTGGGAATAAAAACAAAACAAGCTTTTATTTTACCAGTATATACTATACTATTATAAAGGATTCTATGGTACCATGACTGGTATTATTACAATATTTATTAATCTTAAAATACTATTAGTAAAATGTAATCTGGGCAAAGTTCTAAAAGTGGAGCAATCATTGTGGAAACCAATGATATGTCAATGCTCATTGCTTCACTTTTAGAATTTGTTTCAGTATTGATCTGTGCACATAACTGCCATTAATTCCTAAAATACATCACTGAACACAACAGCAAGAGATACATAGTGTATTCAAATGCACAACGTGCCTCTCTTTATTCAACTCTCAGTACATTTCGATAGCACCATTGTCTTTTATTAATTCTCGTATTTTCCAGGTCACCCGATGGGAATTTGGAACATTGTCTTTAATTACAATGATTGTTTTTAAAGTGTCTTGCAACATGCCAGAGTATTCACTTCATATTTATTAATTCAAACAGTGGAAAGATTAATTTGCAACTCAAAACATGTATTTGTGATTTAACTCCCTGTGACCAAGGTAACAACAGTAATATTCCATATGTGTGTTGTTCATAAACATATATATCAGTTATCATATATAATGAATATGTTTGCCAGACCAGAAGGTAGGTGGAGCTGTTACACGTGTACATCTTTAAATTGATGAAAGTTTGTCCCTGGCCTTTTTATATCTATATGACTAACTGACTTTCTGTCTCTTACGGACAATGTTCCCACTCTGATATAACCCATGTTGTTTCTTATTATCAGTAAAGTTTAATGCCCTGCATTCATTCTGAAAGATCCACAAGTTCATTCAGCAAGTGTGAATGAACCATTATAAAAATCATAAAAATCCATCATAAAAATCCCCCTTTTATCATTAGTGTACCTTCTCAAATCATAAA